>NC_053158.1:191813553-191888553 GCF_016835505.1 Polypterus senegalus
AAACTTTCTCTCGCAGTTTCGCTGAGTTTGTGCCAAACACCACCCTGACCATCTCATCTTCCTCTGCATAAGCACAGTCCTTCACCCGTGAATATTTAGTGGCAGTTTGCTATTGGATTGCCGCTGACGGACGGCCTTATATGGGCAGGCACTAAATTACAAACGCCAGCGCAGCCTGTCTATGAACTTAATTTAAAGTGTAGGTTTACATCGTGCTTTGTTTCAAGTAGCAGAACTCATGAATATGGTTGTATATGTCACTTTCGCCGCTTCTTATTGTTTCGCTGCCTTCTCAATTATATAATGCATGTTTTCTTCAGCGCTTTTTTGAGGTCTTCCTGGTTTTCTATGTACTGCGTGATTACGTGGGAGGCGTGATGATGTCACACTAAACTCCGCCCCACGGCGTTGAAGCTCCTCTCCATTACAGTAAATGGAGAAAAACTGCTTCCAGTTATGACCATTACGCGTAGAATTTCGATATAAAACCTGCCCAACTTTTGTAAGGAAGCTGTAAGGAATGAACCTGCCAAATTTCAGCCTTCCACCCACACGGGAAGTTGGAGAATTAGTGATGAGTCAGTGAGTGAGTGAGTGAGTGAGGGCTTTGCCTTTTATTAGTATAGATCAACTCTCAGCAGCGGCCACATGGGCGGCCGTTTGGCGCATGTGTACGGGTCTCATTCCCTACCACATTCACCGTCACTTCCCCTACCTCTTCATATCTTAAATCATTCTTGAGGCTTAAGTGCCAGCTTAAGTAAAAAATTCAGGAAAATGTACTAAGTAATTACAACACAAACACTGAATAAATCAGTTTTAACAACGAAAAGATGCCAACGAGAGACCAGAACAAACGGCCTGCTAGGGTGGAGAAAAGAAGAGCTGCTCAGGAAGCACCAAGCACATCAACCTCTGAGCAAACGAATGCTAAACGAACAGAGAAAGAGGATGAAAACTAGGAATGAAAACTCAAGTCAAGTGGATTCCCTGCATGTTATTGTGCACCGTTACTGGTTTATTTTATGATATCAGATTTTATGGCACTGCACTTTAAACCTCAGGGATCAAGCAAAGTCCCCCCTGCTGGGGGACCCCACCTATTTTTTTTTTTTTGTGTAGTAATTTGTGTACTATTAAAAAAAAAAAAAAAATTTAGAACTGCCCACCAGAAAAGCGTTATAAAAAGAGGCGACTCTTCTACAAGTTTTGCATTCTAATTGTTATGACTTCCTACTTTTCTTTTTTATTATACTGTACATTATTGCTTTGTGTTTATGCTGCATCAGCCTGTGAGCAAATATTCTGTAGGCTCTACTGGAGAAACGCTGACAAAGTTCATTGTTTCCAGAAATTTCAAGCAAAAGGGATGGAGTTCCTAAATAAAAACGGATTGGCTGCTTCTACCAAATCAACATTATCTTAAGAGTCATAAGATCCCACAAATGCTTACTGGTTGATTCTTTAAGAGGTTGAACACATATACAGCTAATTTATTTATTTTATTTTTTTACGATTGATATAAGTAGCAGGCAATAAAAGCAAGTAACTTGCAACCAGTTTTCACCCTTGTCATCTGTTTGATCTTATCAGAGACTGAAGACCCCGCTGTGAGTGTACTGACATTGTAGCACAGTGAATTCTAACAGATGGCACCACATAAGCATTTACACTAATGTATTGTATGTGCCATCTGTTGGAATGAGAAATGCAATGCCAATCTCTGTTATAAGCCATTTTGTATGGGATTTGTATGGGAATAGTTGGGATGACAAATGCAATGCAGTTTATTACAACAAATGTCTGTGATGCACCATTTGTTGGAATGAAAGTGAGACAGCAACTGGATTGACACACAGATGCTCAGACACTTGAAGATCAGACTCTGACAGATCTTGTAACATGAAATTGGTGACTGGTGTCAGCATAAGAATAAAGCCACATGATCAGAGCATCCATAATACACTGCCATTGAAGTCCATGTCTGAAAGTTCAAACAACTTACTACTGGTTAATGTCCATACAGACCTGTATCCTTTTCATTTTGAGAAATGCATTTTACAAGCATACACAAATAGGAAGACAATTCTGTCTCTTTCATCATTACCCTCAAGTAGAAGTGTACCCCTCTAATTCTTTAACATTTATGTAACAAGCACACTTAACATTTTGGCAAGTGAACCACGTCCCATCTAGGAGAATTCTAAAATGTTCAACTAATCCGTTAGCTCAGGAATATCCTTACTGTTCTTTTATCTTGTTGGCTGCTGTCCGCCCAACATCCTGTGTGTGTGATTGTGCCTTGCAGCCATGCCACAAATAGATGATCACTTTGTTCACGTTGAGAAGGATCATGGACGTTCTGGACCGCAGACTACTACAGTGACAGGCTACCTCCAGCAAGTTCCCTTCAACGGGAACCTCTCCACGCACACAGTAGAGTCTCCAATCACCTGCAAATAACAGAAAGTGAAAAATGATGTATTTTAGTAATTCAGAATAGCAGTTTTTACACATCCAACCCAGTGGTGGGGGGGGAAAGAAAACACAATTTTTAAAATTAGAAACATCACAAAATGAATGGAGACTTGATTATACAGGTGCCGGTCATAAAATTAGAATATCATGACAAAGTTGATTTATTTCAGTAATTCCATTCAAAAAGTGAAACTTGTATATTAGATTCATTCATTACACACAGACTGATGTATTTCAAATGTTTATTTCTTTTAATTTTGATGATTATAACTGACAACTAATGAAAGTCCCAAATTCAGTATCTCGGAAAATTAGAATATCAATTAAGACCAATGCAAAAAAAGGATTTTTAGAAATGTTGGCCAACTGAAAGGTATGAACATGAAAAGTATGAGCATGTACAGCACTCAATATTTAGTTGGGGCTCCTTTGGCCTGGATTACTGCAGCAATGCGGCGTGGCATGGAGTCGATCAGTCTGTGGCACTGCTCAGGTGTTATGAGAGCCCATGTTGCTCTGATAGTGGCCTTCAGCTCTTCTGAATTGTTGGGTCTGGCGTATTGCATCTTCCTCTTCACAATACCCCATAGATTTTCTATGGGGTTAAGGTCAGGAGAGTTTGCTGGCCAATCAAGAACAGGGATACCATGGTCCTTAAACCAGGTACTGGTAGCTTTGGCACTGTGTGCAGGTGCCAGGTCCTGTTGGAAAATGAAATCTGCATCTCCATAAAGTTCAGCAGCAGGAAGCATGAAGTGCTCTAAAACTTCCTGGTAGACGGCTGCGTTGACCTTGGACCTCAGAAAACACAATGGACCAACACCAGCAGATGACATGGCACCCCAAACCATCACTGACTGTGGAAACTTTACACTGGACCTCAAGCAACGTGGATTCTGTGCCTCTCCTCTCTTCCTCCAGACTCTGGGACCTTGATTTCCAAAGGAAATGCAAAATTTACTTTCATCAGAGAACATAACTTTGGACCACTCAGCAGCAGTTTTGTCTTTAGCCCAGTCGAGACGCTTCTGACGCTGTCTCTTGTTCAAGAGTGGCTTGACACAAGGAATGCGACAGCTGAAACCCATGTCTTGCATACGTCTGTGTGTGGTGGTTCTTGAAGCACTGACTCCAGCTGCAGTCCACTCTTTGTGAATCTCCCCCACAGTTTTGAATGGGTTTTGTTTCACAATCCTCTCCAGGGTGCGTTATCTCTATTGCTTGTACACTTTTTCTACCACATCTTGTCCTTCCCTTCGCCTCTCTATTAATGTGCTTGGACACAGAGCTCTGTGAACAGCCAGCCTCTTTAGCAATGACCTTTTGTGTCTTGCCCTCCTTGTGCAAGGTGTCAATGGTCATCTTTTGGACAACTGTCAAGTCAGCAGTCTTCCCCATGATTGTGTAGCCTACAGAACGAGACTGAGAGACCATTTAAAGGCTTTTGTAGGTGTTTTGAGTTAATTAGCTGATTAGAGTGTGGCACCAGGTGTCTTCAATATTGAACCTTTTCACAATATTCTAATTTTCCGAGATACTGAATTTGGGACTTTCATTAGTTGTCAGTTATAATCCTCAAAATTAAAAGAAATAAACATTTGAAATACATCAGTCTGTGTGTAATGAATGAATCTAATATACAAGTTTCACTTTTTGAATGGCATTACTGAAATAAATCAACTTTGTCATGATATTCTAATTTTATGACCGGCACCTGTATACTGTATGCAAATACTGCATTACTGTTTACAGTCACAGGCCACTTCATTAGGCACACTTGTTAACGCAAATATCTAATCAGCCAATTAGGCATCGATCTACTGAAGTTCAAACCAAGCATCAGAATGGGTAAGAAAGGGGACTAAAGTGACTTTGAACATGTCATGGTTGTTGGTGCTAGATGGGCTGGGCTGAGTATTTCAGAAACTGCTGATCTACTGGGATTTTCACTCACAACAATCTCTGGAGAATATATCCAGTGGATGGCAGTTGTCTGGGCAAAAATGCCTTGTGGATACCAGAGGTCAAAGGAGAATGGCCAGCCTGGTCTGAGCTGATAGAAAGGCAACAGTCACTCAAACACTTGTTACAACTGAGGTGTGCAGAAGAGCATCTCTGAACGTACAAGTGAAACCTTGAAGCAGGTGGGCTACAGTAGCAGGAGACCACACAGAGTACGACTTCGGTCAGCTAAGAACAGGCAACTGAGGCTACAATTCACACGGGCTCAGCAAAATTGGACAATAGAAAATTGGAAAAATGTTGCCTGGTCTGATGAGTCTTGATTTCTGCTGCCACAGTCAGATGGTAGGGTCAGAATTTGTTGTCAACAACATGAAAACGTGGATCCATCCTGCCTTGTATCTACAGTTCAGGCTGCTGGTGGTGGTGTAATGGTGTGGTGATATTTTCTTGGCACACGTTTGGGCCCCTTAGTACCAACTGACCATCATTTAAATGCCACAGCCTACCTCAGTATTGGTGCTGACCATGTCCATCCCTTTATGACTGCAGTGTCCCCATCTTCTCATGGCTCCTTCCAGCGGGATAACGCACCATGGCACAAAGCTCAGATCATTTCAAACTGGTTTCTTGAACATGATGATGAGTTCACTGGATTCAAATGGCCTCCACTGTCACAAGATCTCAATCCAGCAGAGCACATTTGGGATGTGGTGGAAGGGGAGATTCGCATCATGGATATGCGGCCGACAAATATGCAGAAACTCTGTGATGCTATCATGTCAATGTGGAGCAAAAATCCCCGAGGAATGTTTCCAGCACTTTGTTGAGTCTGTGCCATGAAGAATTACAGCAGATAACAGGGGGTCCAACCAGGTACTTGCAAGGTGTACCTAATAAAGTGGCCAGTGAGTGTATTTGGTAATTATATTTGCTATATGCTTGAACAATAAAAGCTTAGCATACATTATTACCTGCTACTGACGTTTTACTTTTCTAATTCTACCCTTGGGGATCGTGCGGCAGCACTTTGTGCCATTGTGACCTTGTCTTTTTTCTAAAGATGGAGTTTTAGACTGGCAGAGGGAACAAGAACCCAACTATCAACACGTATCCATACTTCAAATCAGATTTACACAGTTGTGGACTTCCGCATGTATGAAATGATATAATTCTGGGGAGTGGGACGGGGATCAGTTGGCAGAGGCCTGGTATAAATAATCCGATGACCCTCGAGAGAGTCACTTAGCCCATGCCAACAGGAATGTAGATTAGCTTTAAAGTTGGTTTATATTTAAGGTTTTAAACACATGAATAAATAAATAAAATAGCATGCAGTCATGCAGAGAACACTGAAACTCCATGTAGGAAGGACCAGGATGTGAACCCTAGTCTCCTTACTATAACCCAGTACCACTACCACTGTGCCACTGGGTGAATGACAGGAAAAAAAAAATACAAAATGCACATTGTAATATTGGAAAATAAATAAAAAGTGCACATATGAGAAATTTAAACAAAAAATGGTTTGTAAAGACATTAAAGTTTCAAAATGACTATTTCTGGGCTTTGGCTCGAGCCAATGAAGCTGCGATGTTATTTGAGTTCAAAGGCCTTCAAACACTGCAATAGAGCTAAATGGCTGAATGCCCTGAGATTTAATCAGCTCTAAAGATGAAAAACGTCGCTCCTCAGAGGCAACAGTGATAGGAAGAGTTAGGATTGCTGAGAAGGGGGACTTCCTAGACCAAACCCGCCCCCACCCGTCTCACGGTATACCCACTCAAGCTGTGGCCGATTTGGTGCGGACTACACTGGCGCCTGAAGAGAAATCGGACTGAAGCCAAATCAGAAACGGCGGATTTGTTTAAAGAAATGAAGTCAGTTCAATTTTTGATGATGAGGATTTTCATGTAAATCCTCTTCATGATTTCGGAGATCTGCTGTGGTTACATTTAACATTACTAAAAAAAAAAAAGCTAAGTTCATCACTAATACTCTCACAACTCTGTTAGGGTCTCACTTGGGGGACAATAGTGTGTTGATGCTAAGCTTTAAGGGAGTGTGCCAATGTGAATGAATGCCCTTGGGATATCCCCCCCCCGGCACCTCAGTTATGGGCCTGTTCTGTTGCGATGTCTCTGACCCTACAACTCTGTAAGGGGCTGCATTTAAAGGGGGTGGGGGGACGATTATGTTATTACCAGTAACGGCGCACTGCATGATAACGTGCAGTGAATCCACTTGACTTGAGCATTGCTAGTCTTCATCCTCTTTCTCTGTATGTTTAGTATTCGTTTGCTCAGACGTTGATGTGTTTGTTGCTTCCTGAGCAGCTTTTCTTTTCTCCACCCTAGCGGCCCGCTTCTTCTCTTATTTTGTTGGCATCTTCTTGCGTTAAGTAAAACTGATTAAGTCAGTGTTTGTGTTGCAATAACTTATACGTTTTCCTTAAGTATTCACTTAAGTTGGCACTCAAGTCTTCAATCTGCCTCAACGATGATTTAAGATATGAAGAGATAGGGGAAGAGACAAAAAGGTGGTAGGGATGAGAACGGCGCCCGTACGCGTGTGCCTACTGCCGAGGGTTGATTCTACAATAAAATAAAATAAAAACAAAAAGAGGAATAACCTTGAAGGTCAATCATCACCCCGAAAGCAGATAGTAGACGTCACGTAGAATATTTGTACACCATTTATCAGGCCAATAGGTCAAACTGTTTGCGAGCTACAGGCGACTTAAAATCCTGGACAGACAAATGGACAGCCACGGTAGCATATTATATAAGAAGATAGTGTGTTGATGCTATGCCTTAATGGAGTGTGCTAATGTGAAGGACTGCCCTTGGGGACCCTCGCCACAAAACCCCAGACAAATTGCCTGTCCTGTCACTACGTCTCTAACCCAACAGCTCCAGAGGCTCAATTCCAGGTGGGCCACTGTCTGCGTTGATTTTGCACAAACTCGCCAGGTCTGTTGAGGTAAACTGCTTGTGCTTTCCCAATCCAATCCCGCCAACTACGGACGCTTCTCACATAGACTCTGACACTCCTTGTAACTGCATTAGATTAGGCAGGTTTGGTAAAGGCACTGAAAAATATCTCATACTTACTCTGTGCATTTTCTTCTTCCTCTTCCCTTTTACCAGAATGTACAATCATCCCTCCATTAAAACACTGCAGAAAACAAGGGGGCTCCTTCCCCTGCTGAACCTGAACCTGCAGAAACAGAACCCCAAATGTAATTTACTGTACAATCACACAATGCATGAAATGCCCTTCAATTGTGAATTTACGAAGATGCCTGCCAGCACATGTGCAGTACATTGACGTACAATAGAAAATAAAAATACGACACAGTTTAAGCTGCTGGACCTTCATCAGATGCATCTTAAAAGGTGAAAAACATAGAGTAGTACATATAAAAGGTACAAGTAAATACAGTATACACACTGCGGAAACAGGGCAAAATAGAATAATTATAAAATCAGTCATCAAAACAAATCACAAGTAGTAATTTTCCCTTATTTAATACTACTTATTATGGTCGTTTGCTTATGCTTTACTACTTTAACCTTTGGGTCTTTCTTGAGCTTTCTCAACTCTCAATCTTTATTGAAGCTATGCTGCTCAAGATAACGTAAGACACGAGAGTTTCACTGAGCCACAGCACAGGTTAAACAGCAGCGTCAACTGTGACTGGGACTGCATGCCACAAACATCCAGACACGCATATTACAAGGTGTGATCAAAAAATACAGTGAATGTTTAAATGAAAAAAAAAAAATTACAGTAAGAGACACATTGCCATTAATCCCCCTCAAAGTACGCCCCCTCTCTTCGAACACACTCATCCCATCGTTCTTGCCACTTCCAGAAGCAGTTCTGAAAGTCCTCTTTCGTGAGTGTCTTTAGCTGCGCTGTTGTGGCTGCCTCAGTGTCCTGCATGTCAGTCAAGATCCAACATCAAGGTGATGACGATTGTGTTTTTTGACCTTGATCGAATTGTGTGAGCCGAGTTTTTACCCAGGAACACTATGGTGAACTCTGAATATAAGGGCTTATGAGAGGGTTTAAGAAACAATGCGTTTAGAAAACGACCTGAGAAAAGGCCAAACTGTTTCATCCTCCATCATGACAATGCGCCAGGTCACACACAGCTTCTGGTACGGCAATTTGTCAATTAAAAATCTTACGGTGTGTCCTCATCCACCTTATTCAATGGATCTGGCACTGTGCGACTTCTGGCTCTTCCCCAAAGTCAAAATGACCAGGAAAAGGTAAACGTTTTGAATCAATTCAGGATTCAAGACAGCCATGACAGTGCAAATAAAGGCACTCGCACAAGAGGATGTCTAGAACTGCTTCTGGAAGTGGCAAGAACGATGGGGTAAGTGTGCTCGAAGCAAGGGGGAGTATTTTGAGAGGGATTAATGGCAATGTGTTTTTTATTGTAACGCATTCACCTTATTTTTTGATCAAACTTGGTGTGTGGGTGTGTGTCGCCCTGCCCAGGATTTGTTCCTGAATTGAGGTCTGTGCTGGCTAGGATTGGCTCAAGCAGAACCCCTTGACTCTGTGTTAGGATGTAACGGGTTGGACGATGACTGACTGTGTGTGTGTGTGTGTGTGTGTGTGTGTGTGTGTGTGTCTCTCTCTTTTTTAAACCGTGTCCCGTTCGGCTGTGAAGCAATCAGAATTGATGTCTGAATGCTGGTGACTAGCCTTACAGGTTTTCTCTCAGGTGGAGCGTTACAGCTTCTGCTGACGTCACGCCTGATACCAAAACTTTATTAAAAATATTTTCAGATGTTTTTAAGATTCGAACCGGACACGGAGACCAAAGTGAAAGAAAAAGAAGAGAGAAGGAAGAGATGGAGGTAAAGGGGGAAGGGGGGGTTCGTATAGAATAAACAATAAATGAACCAGAATCCGCTTCTAGACCTGCAGAAAGAGAGGGGGAAACAAACCACAAGACAAAAACATTGCTGCATCAGCTACATGAAGATATATAAAAGTAAAAATGTTTGCTGACAATCATACAGTAATTATTACTAAGGCATTTATGGCCAACCACAACCTTAGGTCATGTGCTGAAGATGTCCAAGTCATACTTATGAAATCACCATGTGAGCACCTGTGTGCGTACGCACACTTGTATGTGTAAGGTTTCTCTATAGGAGCATCCAATAGTGAGTGTGAAGGGCCACAGACCTGCCCCCAAAAGCGTGCAGAAGATGGAGGGAGTTCCAAGCCCAGAGATCCAGAGGTCACCCCAGAGCGGAGACCCCAGGGAGGCCGTCACCAGAGAAGCCCCAACCCCACACGAGGCGCAGAGGATCACCCGGGGTCACAACCAGCAGAGTCCGGGAGATATCAACGGCAAGCCCTCGGGCCTGCCCGCAGCCGCTCACCCCCGAGTCGGCTGGGCCCGGAACCCAAGGGCGACCCACCCCGCCGAGGACCTAACAGAGCCCAGGGAACCAGATCTCACCAGACAGCCACCGGGAGCGACCAGACAGATGCTTAAGGCAGGGGGAGGGTAGGCAAAGATGTTGTAGTATTGCCAGATGTCCCAGGAGAGGGGAGGAGTCCAAAACCCCACCTGACATATACAGTCACACACAAACACAGTCATACACTCCCTCCCTCATGCTCTCACATACACATACAACCCAACCTCCCTCTCTATCTATCCTCGGCCATTACCCAGCTGGAACGACAGCTGGATGGACGGACTTGTGTCACTGCCTCTCCTTGGACACTAGATGGTAGCCCTTCTGGGTAGCTGTGGCACCTTGGATTCCCACAGGGCTTGCTGGGAGTTGGAGTTTGGCACAACCCTGTTGGGTGAGGCTTTTTTGAGCTCCTAGGAGTGATTCCAGGTAATGGTGATGAGTCACCTGGAGCACTCCCAGGCGCTCAAGACGTCTCACCTCATTTGAAGAGCCAGAGTCAGGGGTGATGAAGCTTAACAGAGACACTTTGCTTTGTATTGTGGACATTGTGCTCTTGTGGGGAGCGAAGAAAAAACTTACCCACCTAAAAATAAAGGGGTGCTGTGTCCTGCCTGCTCATCTGCGTCAGGATTAGGGCGGCTGTACGCACCCTGGTAGTCCACAATACATACAAGCACACACATACATACATCTATTTATACTGTGGCGGACGACTGGGGATCCTGCCCAGCTGGGACGCATAGAAGGACCGGGAAAGGGACAATACCTCTCCTGGACCATGAGAGGGCAGCCACCCTGGTCTGCATCGGGGCCTCGGGATCAGAGCTTAGAAGCTCAACACTGTTGGGGCCTATGGCCACCACTAGGGGCCGCCCAGAGGATTATGGAGCCCTGGACTGCAGCACTTCCGCAATAACCGAACGTGCTGCCAGAAGAATTTCTGGGCACAGTCAAGAGTGCTTTCGGGTGCTCATGAGGCACTTCCGCCACACCAGAAAGTGCCGCCGGAAGATCATTGCAAAGCACCTGGAGCACATCTGGGGTGTTATAAAAAGGGCCACCTCACTCCATTAGTCGAGCTGGACGACAGAGCTTGTGAGAGGAGGAGTGAGGGCGACAGAGAAGAAACAGAAAAGAAAGAAATGTACGGATTTGTGCAGTGTACAGTGCTGTGTACAGGAAGCAGCAATAAACGTGTGTGTTTTGGGACATTGTTGGTCAGTGTGCCTGTCTGTGTCCGGGCATCTCTTACAATACCTACACAGACACACGAACATTTACCTGGGCTCCCCTCTCTTCGTCCAACTCTACAGTCATGAGTGCAGAGGTCCCTTTCTCGCTCACAGTTGAGTTGCGGCCCTGCCAGAAGAAGTAGGCACACTTCTCCTTCCCGGCACCACTGCTCCGAACCTGTTCAGCCTTCTGCCTTCTGCCCACTTCAGAATCCCAAAAAAAAAAGAAACAAAGAGTGCGACTTTAGTGTAAAAAGAAATACAGGAAATACAAGAATATCATTAGAAACACAGAAAAGGCAAGATTTGAAATCAGACCTGAAAAAATTGTGCTACAGAAAATATTAGCTGTTTGTTATTATAAAGGACAGGTTATAAAATCCTGCATCATTGTTTACAAATTTGAACTTGTGGCAATTTAATTATGAGATATAAATGTCATAACTAAAAAAAGGATTTTATGTATTTTATATTAGATTTTATATATATTAGGAGTAACTGTCACAATACATACTGTAGATACACTGACTGAGCAAGTTAGGCACACCTGTGCACCTGCTTATCCATGCAGCTATGTAATCAGCCAATCAAAAATCTTGCAGATATGGGTCAGGAACTTCAGCTAATGTTCACATCAAACACTAGAAGGGGGTTATTGTGATCTCAGTGATATAGATTGTGGCGTGATTGCTGGTACCAGACAGTCTGCTGTGAGTATTTCTTTACCTGCTGATCAGGTGCTTCAATTAAGTTTAACATCAAAGCACCAGAATGGGGCAAAAAAAGTGGGACAGTGATGTGACTGTTGGTGCCAGACGGGCCGGTTTGAGTATTTCTCTAACCACCGATCTCCTGATTTTCTCACACACAACATTCACTAGAGCAGGGGTGGTCAACGCCAGTTCCTGGAAGACCGCAGGATGGATGAACTTGTTGAACAGAATGGCCTGTTCCCATCACAACTGTTCTAAAGGTCTAAATATTAAAGACAATATTTTTTAACCCCCAACACCCCACCCAGTACATCAAACAAAAATGAGTTATTTGAGACACAATATAAACCAAGAAATGTATGAGGGGGAGTCCAGCTAGAGTTAGAAAATGGGATTTATTAGAAAATGGAACCAACCTAAACAAAAGTCTCCACCCTTCTCAATGCACTTGAGCCACCTGTCTGGATTCCAGCAGAATAAAAGGTTTTGTTGTCGAACACTACATGCCGAGGGGGTACTCCAGTCACTAAGTTACTGTGACTTGGCTGGAGACCAATGTGAAGCCTGCTATTTGATCCAAGCGGCGGGGACGGCTGTCTCAAGGGGTCCTTTTGCTGCAAAACAATGACACACAAACACTGCTAAGAACACCAAGGCTTGTCTGGAGAAACTGTAGTTGGAGGTATTGCCATCTCCTCCTTATTCACCATATTTGGCATCTTGTTGGATCGCTAAAAAAAACAACATCTGGGTGGTCGCCAATTCAAGACAGATGATGACATGAAGAAAGCGGTACACGAGTGGTGGCGAGGACGGGACAAACCCTTTTATTCTGCTGGCACTTCCAGGCAGGTGGCATACGTGCATTGAGAAGGGTGAAAAATGACACTGTCAGGTTTGTTAAGGTTTGTTCTATTTTGGCTCGACTCCCCCATAGCACCTGCTCCAAGACTGACCTGCAGTGCTGATCATATACTTCCATTTCACCACATACGTATCTCCTTCGTGAAACTGGCCGATACTCTGCTTTGGTAAGCGGCTGTAATCAAACTCTAGGATGTGCCATACATCCACAGAGAGGGTGCCAATCTCAAACTGTCTTCTGTCTTCACCTTCGACAAAGCCATATCCACGTCCGACATCCATACCATCCAACATCGTGCCTGTGGAAGTGTCGGCCACGCGGAGCATTAAAGCAGCATCATACGGCTTAAATTCATGTCCGTGATGCTCGAGCTGCATGTACAAAGATACAACAACAAGATTTTCCTGTAAATGAGCAAGTCTGCATAAATATTAAGAAAGGCTTTCATCATAATAAGTATTCTGGCTATAAAAACAGCCATGTCTCATATCAGACAACAACAACTGGAAGACAAACGTCAATGAAGGGTTTTAGAGATGTGTGGATTCACAATTTACAATAGGAGGTAAGCCAGGTGGTTAAATGGGGATTTGTAGTGCAGAAAAAAAAACTATGTGGCCATGTTCAACTGGGAGGGCTTGACATTTGATTTAGAAATGGACAGCATTCAGCAAACTAATTACTTTACCCCAAATGTTCATTTGGTTACCTCTCAGTGCTTAATTAACATCACAGTGGCCAGATGCTTGCAGTTATGGGTGATGACATTGATCAAAAGTAACTGTGCCAGTGTGGAGTTTCCTATTAACTGAGACATGAAATATTCAGACTTATCCAGTCCCATTCAATTCCTCTATCGATCAATTATCAACACATCTCCATTTAAAATAGTGCTAGAGCTTCATTTAACAGGGAGAATAAGCCCACATTGGCATGCAGTCAGAACAAACCAAACCAGCTTCACTGTTATGGCAACTTCCAGCTGAACTAAAAGAATAAAGAGGGGTCTCTTTTCCTGTTCAGAAAACAGTTTTATTCACATAAGGAAAGAAATGGATGTGAAAGAATCCAATGTGGATTTAACTCTTTTAGGGAGGAAGTTGACTTTTGTCGACACAACGGGTTGAGAATGGACATCGGGCAGAGGGCGAAAGAAAGCTGTAAATGTTGATAAAACTCACTGTGACGTTATAGGTAGACCCTCTTTGCTCGAAGGTCTGTTAGAACTCGTTGACTTGACGTTGAAAACCTGCGTGTGCGTAGTAGTGTAGAGTAAGCAACGTCTAGAATGGCATCGACATCGGGCAACAGAGTGAAGCAAAGGCACAAAAGTGAAATACTCTGCATATTTATTTTTTTGCATATTATTGTTGAATCGGACTATACATATATGTATATGTATGTATGTATGTATGTATATGCAGTATGGTTTCACGCCAAAAAAGAGCACAACAGATGCAATGGACAAGTTTAGAGAAGGCCAGAAGGAGTTGCATTGCGTCTTTGTGGACCTGGAGAAAGCATATAACATGGTGCCTCGAGAGGAGCTGTGGTATTGTATGAGGAAGTCGGGAGTGGCAGAGAAGTACGTAAGAGTTGTACAGGATATGTACGAGGGAAGTGTGACAGTGGTGAGGACGGAGGTAGGAGTGATGGAGGTGGGATTACATCAGGGATCAGCTCTGAGCCCTTTCTTATTTGCAATGGTGATGGACAGGATGACAGACGAGATTAGACAGGAAACCCTGTGGACTGTGATGTTTGCTGATGACATTGTGATCTGTAGCGAGAGTAAGGAGCAGGTTGAGGAGACCCTGGAGAGGTGAAGATATGCTCGAGAGAGGAGAGGAATGAAGGTCAGTAGGAAAAAGACAGAATACATGTGTGTAAATGAGAGGGAGGTCAGTGGAATGGTGAGGATGCAGGGAGTAGAGTTGGCGAAGGTGGAGGAGTTTAAATACTTGGGATCAACAGTATAGAGTAATGGAGATTGTGGAAGAGAGGTGAAGGAGAGTGCAGGCAGGGTGGAATGGGTGGAGAAGAGTGTCAGGAGTGATTTGTGACAGACGGATATCAGCAAGAGTGAAAGGGAAGGTCTACAGGATGGTAGTGAGACCAGCTATGTTATATGGGCTGGAGATGGTGGCACTGACCAGAAAGCAGGAGACAGAGCTGGAGGTGGCAGAGTTAAAGATGCTAAGATTTGTATCGAGTGTGATGAGGTTGGACAGGATTAGAAATGAGGACATTAGAGGGTCAGCTAAGGTTGGACGGTTGGGAGACAAAGTCAGAGAGGCGAGAATGCATTGGTCTGGACATGTGCAGAGGAGAGATGCTGGGTATGTTGGGAGAAGGATGCTAAGGATAGAGCTGAAATGTAAAGAGGAAAAGAAGAAGGCCTAAGAGAAGGTTTATGGAGGTGGTGAGAGAGGACATGCAGGTGATGGGTGTAACAGAACAAGATGCAGAGGACAGAAAGATATGGAAGAAGATGATCCGCTGTGGCGACCCCAAATGGGAGCAGCCAAAAGAAGAAGAAGATTGTTGAATCGGACTCTGACTTCTTGAATTCTGATTTTTGATGCAAGTGATCTGGAGATCAAAACCGAAAGTCAGGTGCCTGCATCAACTGATCATAATGCTGGACACATTCATGCAGCTGACGTACCTACGAAAAACACTTGCCCTGGGAGGGCTACACAGACATCAAAATGTGAGGGGAACAAGATGGCAACTGGACTTCAAACAATGCGGCCTGCTGGTGGACACAACGGATTAGCAGCCCCTCTGACTTATCAGAAAGTGCCTTTCAGCTTATAAGTGATGGGACAAACACGTAGGTAATAAGTATGTGAATATGCCTACTGTAGGGATTCCTGGAACATAAAATATAGTGACACTGGTCATATACAAGGATTTTATGTTGATTTATGCATGAAAACCATTGCTTTGACTGCTTTTTAGAAAACTATTTTTTGGAAAAATATTCCACCCTGGGATAAAAGGAAGTAAAAATAATTAACCCTGAAAGAGATAGACACACATTTCTTACTGCGGTACAGTAGAGTAGAGGACTGCTGTGGTGTGGTGGGAAAGGCTTTGGATTTCAAACCCTGAAGTCGTGGGTTCAAATCCTGCAATGACACTGTGCGACCCTGAGCAAGTCACTTGACCTGCTTGTGCTCCAATTGAAAAATCAAAAGAAATGGAACCAATCTTATCAGAAATGTTGTAAGTCGCCTTGGATAAAGGCATCAGCCAAATAAGTAAATGTAAATCAATTCTGTCTGGCACATCAGCGACTTTCTCCATCACTAAGCTCTTGTTCGCCCACTAAGGTCCTCTGATTCTGGCCATCTTGTTGTGCCCCACTCTAGCCAGCACTCTATGGGTGACAGGGGCTTCAGCTGTATAGCGCCCAGACTCTGGAATGACCAGTCATTGATTTAAGAAACAACTTAAAACTCATCTGTTCAGGGAGGCTTTTAACTTAACCGGACATTCTGCCTCCTCTTTCAGTCTTCCTCACTGTCCATATGGTCAGTATCAGTATATGTGTGTGTTATATCACAAATGACGTTATTTGTTAGGCTTTATTTTAGAACTGAATTTAGTATTTTACTCTTGTTTTTTGTCTTTTATTCTATTTAATGCCTACAGATATCATGTATTTATTTTAAATGTTCTATTCAGGAAATGCCTGTATCCAATGTTACATATACCTGCTGTTTCTTTATGAGACTCTGAAGCACCTTGTGCATGGGAAAGGCACTAGATAAAGAAATTATTAAAGTAATTATGCATCATTCATCACAGTTCACCCTTTCAAAATATTTCTAACACACACAAGCAAGCGAGCACCTGCTAAAGAGGCCACTGCTTGTTAAAAATGCTCTGGTTGCCCTTTGTGATTTTGTTTTTCTCTTAAATGTAAATTCCCTTTGAAAGGAGAGGGGAACTAAACATGCCAAAATCATTTAAATGTGTTTATTCCTCACATCAAGCAACACTCAATACCCCAGAATGGCAAAGTGAAAAAAGGATTTGGGAACTTTTTGCAAATGTATTAAAAGAACTTGTATATTACAATGAGCAAGATAGTCAGACCCTTAACTGACACCTGGAATGTGGCTCAGATGCATTCTGTTCTATTGATGATCACGGAGATGTTTCTACACCTTGTTTGGAGTAAACCTGAGGTGAATTTGATTGATTGCACAGAGTTAGGAAAGGCACACGCCTGTCAATCGACGGTACCATAGTTGAGTAAAAACCAAGCTATGAGGTCAATGGAACTGCCTGCAGAGTCTGAGATGGGATTGTATTGAGGAAAAGATCTGGAGAAGGTTACTTAAAAAAAAAAAACCCAATTCATCCTAGAAAGCTGGATACCCAGCCAACCAGAACAATTGAGAGAGAAGGGCCTTAGTAAGAGGCAGCCGAGTATGCATTTGACACTCTGGATGAGCTCCAAATAACCTGAGTGGAAATGGCAGAAACTAGGGAGGGACAATCACCATTGCAGCACTCCTCCAAACTGGGCTTCATGATATAATGGCTAGACAGAAGCTTCTCCTTGGTAAAAAAAAAAAAAAAACAAACCCATAGAAGCCCACATGGAAGTTTACAAAAACGGCATCTAAAGGACTCTCAAGATTTTTCGGTGTGATGAAACCAAGATAAACATCAAATCTAGGGTGAAACCAGGCACCGTTCATCATGCTGTGGGGCTGGGACTGGGAGACTAGTCAAGGCGAAGCTTAACAGAACAAAGCACAGAGATCTCCTCAATGAAAACTGCCTCCAGAGCGCTTTGAACCTTAAACTGGGCCGAAGGTTTGTCCTCCAACAGGACGACGACTGTAAGCACAAAGCAAAGACAACACAAGTGTGGCTTAGGAACAACTGTGCATGTTCTTGAGTGACCAAGAATGTCATGTCATACCCAAGGGGACTCCAGGCTGGAACTGCTGCCAAAGGGGCTTCAACTACTAAGTAAAAAGGGACCGAATACTTGTGTCAATGCAATATTACAGTTTTTAATAAACGTATAAAAAATTCTTAAATCCTGTTTTTTGCTTTGTCATTTTGGGGTATCATGTTGCTTGATGAGGGAAAAAATGAATTTAAATTATTTTAAACATAAGGCTGCAACATAGCAAAATGCAAAAAAAGTGAGGGGTTTGAATGCGCTATATTAAGACAGCTAGATAGATATGAAAGGTGTTATATGATGGATTAACTGCCGAAATATCAATATGAACAAGAAAAATTGGGGTGTTCTAAAAGTTTTGACCAATAGAGAAAGTGTGTGTGGAGATACGTACATAGATATAGACAGATATATAGATAGAGAAACATGGGCACTTGGGAGGCGCTAACACTATTAGTGCACTAATACTTTTTTCCTTCCTCTGTTAAGGCTGCTTAATTGTAATCCCAGTCCTCAAACAGACTGTACTTCTGGTTCCAGTTCCCACCCTGCTCCTGACCTCACTTCCACCTACAGACCCTTCGACACATCTCTTCCTCCTCTCCGACTATAAAGTCTGCCACTTTTCTTTGTTAAATTACTTACGTCTTGGACTCAGTCTCAAGTGATTACTCAGTCATAATACAGTATATTTATGCTATTGAGAATATATGGGGTGGAACCCCAAAACTTTTTTTGTCTCTTTTGCTCTTTTCTTTGCTATATATATTTATCTCTCTCTATACATTGTGGTGGATGGCCCAGCTGGGATGCCCCTTCAACACTTGGTCTGGGGGAACAGCCATGGGCTACACACTAGAGGGTGGGCCATTTATATGGATACACCTTAATAAAATGGGAATGGTTGCTGATATTAACTTCCTGTTTGTGGCACATTAGTATATGTGAGGGGGAAACTTTTCAAGATGGGTGGTGACCATGGTGGCCATTTGGAAGTTGGCCATTTTGGATGCAACTTTTGTTTTTTCAATAGGAAGAGGGTCATGTGACACATCAAACTTATTGGGAATTTCACAAGAAAAACAATGGTGTGCTTGGTTTTAACGTAACTTTATTCTTTCATGAGTTATTTACAAGTTTCTGACCACTTATAAAATGTGTTCAATGTGCTGCCCATTGTGTTGGATTGTCAATGCAACCCTCTTCTCCCACTCTTCACACACTGATAGCAACACCGCGGGAGAAATGCTAGCACAGGCTTCCAGTATCCGTAGTTTCAGGTGCTGCACATCTCATATCTTCACAGCATAGACAATTGCCTTCAGATGACCCCAAAGATAAAAGTCTAAGGGGGTCAGATCAAGAGACCTTGGGGGCCATTCAACTGGCCCACGACCAATCCACTTTCCAGGAAACTGTTCATCTAGGAATGCTCGGACCTGACACCCATAATGTGGTGGTGCACCATCTTGCTGGAAAAACTCAGGGAACGTGCCAGCTTCAGTGCATAAAGAGGGAAACACATCATCATGT
Organism: Polypterus senegalus; assembly: GCF_016835505.1. Taxonomy (NCBI): domain Eukaryota; kingdom Metazoa; phylum Chordata; class Cladistia; order Polypteriformes; family Polypteridae; genus Polypterus; species Polypterus senegalus. Next base: position 191,832,729 of record NC_053158.1, read on the forward strand.
AGCAATTTCGCATATCCAGTGGCCTTGAGGTTTCCATTGATGAAGAATGGCCCCACTATCTTTGTACCCCATATACCACACCATACCATCAATTTTTTGTTCCAACAGTCTTGGAGGGATCTATCCAATGTGGGTTAGTGTCAGACCAATAGCGGTGGTTTTGTTTGTTAACTTCACCATTCACATAAAAGTTTGCCTCATCACTGAACAAAATCTTCTGTAAACTGAGGGTCCTGTTCCAATTTTTGTTTTGCCCATTCTGCAAATTCAGTGCGCCAATCTGGGTCATCCTCGTTGAGATGCTGCAGTAGCTGGAGTTTGTAAGGGTGCCATTTGTGAGTAGCTAATATCCGCCGAAGGGATGTTCGACTAATGCCACTCTCCAGTGACATGCGGCGAGTGCTACGCTGTGGGCTCTTGCTGAATGAAGCTAGGACAGCCACTGATGTTTCTTCATTAGTGACAGTTTTCATGCGTCCACATTTTGGCAAATCCAACACTGAACCAGTTTCATGAAACTTAGCAAGCAGTTTGCTAACTGTAGCATGGGAGATGGGTGGTCTCGTAGGGTGTCTTGCATTGAAATCTGCTGCAATGACCCGGTTACTGCGTTCACCAGACATCAACACAATTTCTATCTGCTTCTCACGTGTTAACCTCTGTGACATGTCAATGGGTGTAAACAAAGAGAAACTTGTAAATAACTCATGAAAGAATACAGTTATGTTAAAACCAAGCACACCATTGTTTTTCTTGTGAAATTCCCAATAAGTTTGATGTGTCACATGACCCTCTTCCTATTGAAAAAACAAAAGTTGGATCCAAAATGGCTGACTTCAAAATGGCCACCATGGTCACCACCCATCTTGAAAAGTTTTCCCCCTCACATATACTAATGTGCCACAAACAGGAAGTTAATATCACCAACCATTCCCATTTTATTAAGGTGTATCCATATAAATGGCCCACCCTTGTTGGGCTCCGTGGCCACCGCCAGGAGGAGCTGCATGACTTCCTGAGCCCGTCTGGGCGGTAATGCAGCCACATGCAGGTTATCAAGCACCTGCAGCACTTCCAGGTGGGCTATAAAAGGAGCTAGCAGCCACCACTCGGGAGGAGGAGGAGGAGGAGTGGTGGTGGTGAAGACCAGAGTATTTTTTGTTTGCTTGTGTGTTTCTGTTGTGCTTCTGGGAGTGTGCTATGAGTGAGGGGCACAGGGAAGACATGTCCCCCCAGCTAAAGAAAAATAAAGTTTTATTTTTACGTGTGCCTCCCTGCCTCGGGTTGGTGCATATATAGCACCTTTGCGACAATTATAATATATATATCATATACACAAAATAGAAAGATTAGTTGCCAATATTATGACATTAGTGTCACCCATGAGTAGTTTGCTGTAGATGTGAATGCATTACTGCGACAGGCAAGCAAAACAAGCCATCAGCAGGAGGCTGTACTTCAAATGCACAAAGAAAGCTTTCCCAGCTATGAAGTTTTTTAAAAGTTAGTTTTAGGGAACAGAAAGAACAAAAGCAATCACTTGTGCCATTTTTGTCACAACAGATAATAAACATCTTATAAAAGCATGCATTGTTAAAGTCCTACTTTCTGCTCAGTGTGGTGGTCACTTCCATTTTTTTGAACAGACTTCTTTGATTCCATCCAGTCCAGGAACTTCTCCTTAAACAACGTTGTTTCATTGTGTTCTGTTAGTCTGCCAAAGATCGCCCAATCCGGACGTCCTTGACCTTTTCTGTTTAATTAATAAGAAGTGAAAAGGAGAAGGGAAAAAAGAGAGATGTTACCATACATAAAGCATTACAGTAAACATATTAGAGCATTTGTATAAGAGAGACTGGGGTGAGATCAGCATACAGTAGAGTCATGATGGGTGAGGACTTTATATTACAGTGTCAGTTCTTGGCCCAGCTTCCTTAGCTGTGTAGTTTTGCTCGCTCTGCCTGTGTTTCTGTGGGTTGAGATGAGCACTTGTTAAAACACGCTGCCTGCCTGCTAGTGAACAGAAATGCACACCTCCTCAGAATGACAGTACATTCAGCTAATTCCGTTTCTTTTTCTGAAGTCTTTTAGAACTAACTTTAGTATTAGGGTGTTGTACCATGTTAGCCATTATGGATGTAGTGAGAAGTCGAGCGAAATGACCCCTTTTATTGGCTAACTAGAGAGAATATACAAGTTTGAGGCAACTTGGGCCCCATCTTCAGGCGAGACGTAATTGACTTTAAAATACTACTAATGATGCATAAAGCTGTAAATAATTTTGATCCTCCTTCCTGTATCTTCAAGTGCCTGTCCCCTTACCTTCTAAGTCTTAACCTTAGATATTCTAAGAAATAATAATACATTTATATAGCGTATTTTGCATGCTCCAAGGTGCTTAGCGGTCTGCCACTTATTTCAAGGGCCCAAGCATTAAAGAAGCGGTGAAGCAGCCTTTGCCATTTTGCACCAAAAAGTTACCAAGAGAGATATGCCAGGCATATACTGTGAAGAATTTTAAGAAACTCCTAAATCTCCACTTTAATTTTGCTTTTTCGTAGCTTCAACTTTTACTGTACCAAAGAGGCTTTAAGTTCTACTCTTAATATTCCCTAGATATCCATCCAGCCATCCATTATCCAACCCGCCAAATCCTAACTACAGGGCCACGGGATTCCCTAGATATGCATAACATTATCACTCTCTTCAGTGAATCTGAAATCTTTACTAAGCTCTACTTTTCTCTGTTCTTTTCATTTTTTTCTGTGCGGACACTCTGCACCACCACCACCTGATCAAAGTTCTGAGCAGCCGCCTCTGATGTCAATGAAAGTGGACACCCCAACTTGTGTTGAATCCTCTAAGACGAAGGCTAAAAAGAACCACTAAAGCTTGTAATTATACATCTATTTCTTGTGTACTATTAATTCATTATTATTCTTATCCGAATTGTTTTGTATGCATGTAACTTAAGTCTTTGACATGTTGTAAAACACTGAGCTGCATCCTTTGTATGAAATAAATAGTTGCTGTTGATGAACAGTCCAACTTTGGGTTATGATCCATAGTTAAAGCAACAGTTGGTAACCATTGCGCAATGTTAAAAAGGTAAAATGACATAAAACTGAACAAAAAAGGTTCCTGCCTTGGTATAAGTGGGTTGCATTCTCCAGGATCAAGCGGATTGATGTCACAGTTGGTGTAGTCAAAGGTTCCATTCCACAAATGCTTCGCTAGCTGAAATGCAATCTTCCTTTGTGACAGGGTGACTTCCTTTCCGTGCCACACATACACTTCACTGCCAAAATCAAAAACCATGACCTATTAGGGGGGAGAAAACAAAAGGTGGTGCAAAGTTCAGTTAAAATTTGAACCAGCCTGTGGGTAAGCTCACACAAAAATCAACCTAAAAACCATTGTTGCTCAAACTGGCAAGGATTGCCATCGTTTTAATTGGAGTTTCTTGTGCACATCACAGAATGTGGCAAGTAGCACCTTAGTTCAGTGGATGACTTGCGCATCTGAAGGAAAAGTCACATCATTCTGGCCGGCCACTTTTCAACACTGTGTTTAAATCCGCTAATCTCTTTTTTGGGGCTGGAAAACGTATTGCTTGTCACTTCATAGCTGTAACCCTCTGGAACGGTACATTGGCCTTATAATTATTAAAGCTGATGGTTGCCCGAGTTTATATCTATATATCTGTATACAGGGTGGGCCATTTATATGGATACACCTTAATAAAATGGGAATGGTTGGTGATATTAACTTCCTGTTTGTGGCACATTAGTATATGTGAGGGGGAAAACTTTTCAAGATGGGTGGTGACCATTTTGAAGTCAGCCATTTTGGATCCAACTTTTGTTTTTTCAATAGGAAGAGGGTCATGTGACACATCAAACTTATTGGGAATTTCACAAGAAAAACAATGGTGTGCTTGGTTTTAACGTAACTTTATTCTTTCATGAGTTATTTACAAGTTTCTCTTTGTTTACAGCCATTGACATGTCGCAGAGGTTAACACGTGAGGAGCGGATAGAAATTGTGTTGATGTCTGGTGAACGCAGTAACCGGGTCATTGCAGCAGATTTCAATGCAAGACACCCTACGAGACCACCCATCTCCCATGCTACAGTTAGCAAACTGCTTGCTAAGTTTCGTGAAACTGGTTCAGTGTTGGATTTGCCAAAATGTGGACGCATGAAAACTGTCACTAATGAAGAAACATCAGTGGCTGTCCTAGCTTCATTCAGCAAGAGCCCACAGCGTAGCACTCGCCGCATGTCACTGGAGAGTGGCATTAGTCGAACATCCCTTCAGCGGATATTAGCTACTCACAAATGGCACCCTTACAAACTCCAGCTACTGCAGCATCTCAACGAGGATGACCCAGATCGCACTGAATTTGCAGAATGGGCAAAACAAAATTGGAACAGGACCCTCAGTTTACAGAAGATTTTGTTCAGTGATGAGGCAAACTTTTATGTGAATGGTGAAGTTAACAAACAAAACCACCGCTATTGGTCTGACACTAACCCACATTGGATAGATCCCTCCAAGACTGTTGGAACAAATAATTGATGGTATGGTGTGGTATATGGGGTACAAAGATAGTGGGGCCATTCTTCATCAATGGAAACCTCAAGGCCACTGGATATGCGAAATTGCTACATGATGATGTGTTTACCTCTTTATGCACCGAGGCTGGCACGTTCGAGTTTTTCCAGCAAGATGGTGCACCACCACATTATGGGTGTCAGGTCCGAGCATTCCTAGATGAACAGTTTCCTGGAAAGTGGATTGGTCGTGTGGCCAGTTGAATGGCCCCAAGGTCTCCGATCTGACCCCTTAGACTTTTATCTTTGGGGTCATCTGAAGGCAATTGTCTATGCTGTGAAGATACAAGATGTGCAGCACCTGAAACTACGGATACTGGAAGCCTGTGCTAGCATTTCTCCTGCGGTGTTGCTATCAGTGTGTGAAGAGTGGGAGAAGAGGGTTGCATTGACAATCCAGCACAATGGGCAGCACATTGAACACATTTTATAAGTGGTCAGAAACTTGTAAATAACTCATGAAAGAATATAGTTACGTTAAAACCAAGCACACCATTGTTTTTCTTGTAAAATTCCCAATAAGTTTGATGTGTCACATGACCCTCTTCCTATTGAAAAAACAAAAGTTGGATCCAAAATGGCCGACTTCAAATGGCCACCATGGTCACCACCCATCTTGAAAAGTTTTCCCCCTCACATATACTAATGTGCCACAAACAGGAAGTTAATATCACCAACCATTCCCATTTAATTAAGGTGTATCCATATAAATGGCCCACCCTGTATATCTATATCTAAATCTATCTATTTGCAGCTGGAGATCCACAAAGGGAGAAAATGAATCGCGTATCAAAAGTAGTTTTTTATTCCTGAGCTTTCAACCCCTGGCAGGGGTCATCATCAGAGGATAATGCTTAGACTTACAAGAATCAATTTGTTGGACTTTTTCAAGTTTGAGCTCGAATTGAGAGTTCTGAAGAATCTCTCTTTTTATTTCATTCCGCTCCATCAATTGGCCTCTCACAGAGGCCACAGATATTTCGTTATATCTAGTCCCTTAGGCTCCCGTCCACTCTGTTTTTGTTTAAATACATTGTGTGACCGCTGCTACAGGGGGATGTGCAGCCCTTCAGAAACCCCCTCTTAAACAGTTTTTCCAATGGGAAACAAACAATGTTACATTCTCCTCCTCTTTGCAGGATCAGGTGCAGGCTTGCTAGCTTGCCACGCGAGGGGCTTCGAACATTTAAAAAACCAAGCTGCAGCTATCCAGAGGTCGCAACCTCCTGTCTCTCTTCCTCCAGACTCATTCGGCCCCGGCTGCTGCTTCCAAGCTGCTGTACACCCTTTTGAAGACGACGAACTTTGTGTTCTTTTGAGCAGGAGTCGGGCCGATGCGTCAACTTTGACGGCTGTTCCTTGTGAGGCTGGATCACCTCAGAAAGAGACTTGCGAGAACAGCAATAACGTTTCTACTCCTTGGAAAATCGTCTATATTCTCCTGTGCAACTTTGTAACCCAAGCTTGACAGTAGACATTAGCCTCTGTTTTTGCCTTTTGTCCATACTATCCCTGTGTTTTTAACCCCTGAAAACTGGGAGATTTGAAAATGCCCTCCAGCGTCTTGTAAACCTTAAAATGACAGCACTGCATTGTAATACAGATGGGTGAAAATAAAGTTCAAAAATCATGCTCTGATTTAATCGTGCTGATAACAGTCCTTTCCTGATTGGATCCTGCTTATTAAAATGACTCATTCCCTGATTGGTCACCCTTCATGGAGGAAAAGCATATTCTGCCAGAGCAGCCAAAGTGCGTGTTGCGATGCTTACCTGTATGCATCTAAATGGAGTTTTGTACTGTTTAAACTCTGCCTGCATGCGCAAAATGCAAATATACAGTATAAGCAAATGTCAACGTTATGTGTGTTTTCAGTCATGTTGGTGTGGATGGAGATATTTTTGTAAAAAGATACAAAAACGCTAGTGTGGTCAGAGATCATGTTCATTTAATAATAAATGAAAACTTAAACTGTGGACAAAGCCTTAGTCAGAAGCCAATCTGTAGGATTTATTGACCTTGTTGTTTAATTCATCCTCTCTTACTTTCCAGATGGAATTGAAGACAACTTGATTCAGCCTATTGGACTGAATAGGACGACTACTAATTGTCATTTTAACCTAAGGCTGATCTGTGCATCTCAAATACTCGAACCCAAGCGGATTCTGAAAAACTTTCATCAACTAGCAAAATACCCGCACTTCGCAGCGGCGAAGTACTGCCTTAAAAGTTTTGTTAAGAACAAAATTAAACCTTTTTAAACTGAGGGAAAATATACCAATAATTATTTGTTAAGGATCTCTTTGTATACCACATTGTGAGTTCGGCCCTCCGGTTGTAATATGACCAAGCTGTGTGCTGAGCTTACTCTTGAACATGCAATGTACAGTTGGCCATGTGAACAGTAATCTTGTTTCAAATCTCACAGCTTGGATTGCTGCGGTCATAAACGGTTTGAGTTTCATGGTTTGTTTCAACTACGACAGTATTTGTAGGACTTGTGTTGAAGTGACATTCAGCATCTGTCAAGCGTTGTAAGTATACAACCGGCTTCATCGATAACTTCACATCCAGCTTTTGAGAGTTTAAACATTCATAAACATCAAAGTGTCCACTACTGAAATCGTCACCTGTGAATCTAAGATGTTTAACAGGCATTGGCGGTTGTCGAAAGGTGTAAAATAGTTGGCCATTTCGGTACACTTGAAAGCGACAACCGAACAATTCAGCAGCAGCCTTCAACTCACATGCAGATCCATAGGTGAAGGGCTTAAGCATTTCACTCTTCTAGTGCTCCTGTGTAGTATAATTATCTCCTGTACCGTCATCAGTCCACACCTTGAACCTGTCCCAGTCATTCAATACATAAGACACAATGTTCCTCCGGATATCAAGAGTGAGCCTGATATGGCCGTGCAATATGTAACACAGAGAATGGAAAAGGTAGGTGCCATCTCCGGACATGGAAACCACTTGGTAAGTGACAGTTCTTTGATCGAAGGTGATCACCTCAATAGACATGTTAATGGGGGTACAGTTGGAACGATAAAGGAAATGGGTACCTGAACAATGTAAAGTAAGTCTAAAATACCTACACAATAACTATAATCGTAATAAATGAACAATAAAACAGTGGAGAAGCCGTGGATTAAATAAAAAGGCTGTAGTTATCAGCATGGAGACGTGAATCCCGTGGCGAAGCAAGGAAGGGAATGTAGAGACCGGAGCGACGGACGGCCTTATACAGGAAGGCAGCCAACAATGTGGGAGGCATTGGGATGGGGGACCCAACGCCGCCTCACACGGTGACCGAGCTGCAGGCTATGGACGTATATATGTACGTAAGTAGGATTCACTTAGCGTTGGGAACCCGCGTACCAAATTTCCTGAAGATGGGCCCATAAGTAACAAAGACTGTTGAAAAGTTCAATATGGCAGCCAACAGTGGCATCATACCACCGAAATAAGTACCAAATTTCAGCCTTCTACCTACATGGGAAGTTGGAGAATTAGTGACGTTGGAAAATTCAATATGGCAGCCGACAGTGGCATCATACCATCGAAAGAAGTACGTACGTTGGTTTCGGTTATCGCAGGGAAGCCGCCTACCAAATTTCATGAAGATGGGGCCATAATTAAGAAAGTTCAACATGGCGGACGTTGTCGACCATTACGTGTAGAATTTCAAAATGAAATCTGCTTAACTTTTGTAAGCAAGCTGTAAGGAATGAGCCTGCCAAATTTCAGCCTTCTACCTACACGGGAAGTTGAAGAATTAGTGATGAGTGAGTCAGTCAGTCAGTCAGTGAGGGCTTTGCCTTTTATTAGTATAGACTAGCAGAATACCCACGCTCATGGAGAAGTAGTGTGTTAAAGAAGTTATGAAAAAGAAAAGGAAACATTTTAAAAATAACGTAAGATGATTGTTAATGTAATTTTATTAGTATAGATTAAGAAGAGGATCACTGAGCTGTGAAGGCCACAAAGGTTTTCATTATATCTATTACTAAACTTTTAGTTTTACTTTGTTTTCAAGTTTTAGTTTAGATAGAAAACGCTGAAAGAGTGTACGGTTCAAAAACTAGCGAACACAGGAGTCTAGGAATGGCCACACTGGATAAAGACGTTCATTATTCCCAGTCTCTCAATCAGACTCTCATTTGCATTTCTCAATGAACTCGTTTAACTTGCCTTCATTCCCAAATTAGGCTCCCATGGATTGAGTAGAGGACCATTAAACGATTAGCTCATCCACAATAATCTATTGTGAACTCAGAGAGGCTGTAGGCTTTCGCTATATCCAGTCTATTATTCAGAGTCCACTTTGTGAGTTTTATTGAATTAACTGGAGGACTTCTTTTTTTCAAACTCGAGGACTCTGAACGACTTTATGGTTTGGGGCTCATCAATACGATCCATGCAGGACAGCAATGCCTAAAGGTTTTGATTATTTCCTGCCGCTTAATCAAAGCTTAATTTGCATCTCTTATTGAGTTTGTCACTTCTTTTGATGACTTTCTTCCGAGTCTGACGCGATTCGGGAGGAGCGCACAGATTGGCTATTGCTGAATCAATCTATGAAGGGCCACAGTGGGCACAGGTTTTCCCTGTAGCTGCTCCGTTAATGAAAGGCTAATTCTTTCACTAGACTACAAACCGGGAATGAATGGAAATGAATACACAGTTACACTGCAGGGTTCATTATTTGCTACCGTGTGAACTTTTAGAAAATTAGCTATTTAGAAAGGGGTCGATGGGCACTTCAAAGTATTAGACTATAACTTAGGTTCATGAAATGGAATATAAAAGCAAAGTCCCAACTGCGAGCTCATCCAGAATCAGATTGTAAACAGAAAGCCACAAACCAAACAAAGTGTGCTGTACAATAATAATCTGAATTCAAATGAATGATATACTTAGTTCAGTAATACATATTTATTACCCTCTACCTGTAATTAAGAGATGAACTACTTGAGCATGGGAAAGGTGCTATATAAATAAAACATATTATTATTATTATGATATTTATTATTATTACGATGAAACAAAAACCTTTACAAATGACTGCTTCTCACAGATTCAGCCAAGACGCCAGAAGCTCTGACTATGTTTGTACAGGTCTCTTCATCATGTAAAGCATTATTTGTATGAAAATGTGCTATATAAATAAATGTTGTTTTCTCCCCCTCACTTCAAATAACAGTAAGTAAATGTGAAACTACGCAGTGTAAAAAAGGAGACCTGGAAAAGTTGATAGATGGAGGAATGTTTGCAAATAAATGCAATCGTATGACGCTTACTGCAACGCACAGATGGAGAGGTCAGGGGCCCAAGGCTGTTTTGCTTAGTTATATGAACATAAACATTTAGGAACAGGCATACCTTCCAAAAACATACTTACTTCTTTGGAATCCAACAATGAGCACCGTGGAATTTTTCCCCAGAAATCATCATCAGGGACAAGCTTATCATCTACAAGGCGGTAGATACAGTTGGTTTCTACTATTGCACTTTCATAGAGCTCATCTTCTTCAGGGGTTCCAGCCGCTGTGAAAAGAATTAGAAAACGTTCTCCTGAGCAGAGTGTCAATCCTGCCACTAACCCTTTAGTTTTCCCTGCATGTTGGAGGACCTGCATGCAGATTAACGTGCTACCCAGGATGAAACAATTGCAGGTTAAGGGCCCAATCGAGTGGAGTCACTTCTGGTGTTTATGGGTTTTGAACCGGCAACCTTCCGATTGCTGGCACAGAGCCCTAGCCTCAGAGCCACCACTTTGCCCGAATAGACAGATAGAACCTTATTTGTCCCCAGAGGGAAATTGGGCTTTTAACAAAAGCTCTTTAAATAAATACATAAATAGACATAAAAATATACATATATACACTATATTGTGAACACACACCAGAATGACTAGTAAGACAGAAATCGAAGAAAAATGCCCGACTTGGTAGTCAGAATCCAGGTGAGGTGTTATGCAGATATATTGCTGTTGGTATAAAGAATCTCCAGTCGCGTTTCTTGACACACTTTTGCTGAATACTTCATTGTTTGAAAGTCCTCAGAGTGGGGAGTGTCAAAGCGAGGATGTGCAGCATTGTTCATAATGGCACTCAGTTTTGTTTTCACTCTCTCTCTTTGTCACTACCCTCCATGGGGTCCAGAATGTGGTCTTTTAATCAGCTTGTTGATTCGCTGAGCCTCACAACACAGCATACAAAAATGACACTGTCCATCACAGAGTTGTTGGAGATGTGAAGGATGCCACTTCCCACATTAAAGAAATGCAGTGTCTCCTAAGGAAAAAGAGCCTGCTTCGCCCTTACATACGCAGTTCCTCTGTGGTCCAAAACCTGTCCAACCGGTTATTAATGTGGATCTCCCACTACATGTATGGGTGGACCACCTCTGCATCCACTCCCAGAATCGCAACTGGACACAAGTCTTTTTGGTAAAGTGAAAGTCAATAACCAGCTCTTGACAATCAAGTGTTAATTCTTTAATTTGGATCTTACGAGCACTGTGGAGCACATTATGACACTATTGACGAATGAAACTAGCTTCCCAAATTACTGTCTAGACACTTACTGATAGATGGTAGTGTGGCTGGGGAATACGTTAAACATATAATGAACTTTAATGTCCTTTAATGACCTCTTGGGCAGTGCCATCAGCAGTGTGTTGGTCTGCAGAGAGAATGCCTGCTGCATTGAGAGGTTTACTTACCTTGGCAGCGACATTTATGTGAAAACAGTAGGCGGATTGGGAGAGCATGGGTGGGTCATGAGGTCGCTGGAAAGTAAAAATAATCAGAAGAACTTGAAGTTGCACATGCCACATCAACGAATCCCAGGGGCTCACAACCTAATGGGATACGAGGGGTCAAAGTTGCTTCTTTTCACAAAACCTTGAAAAAAAATGGGGATCAGTAACAACAAGATGAAGACTGGACTCCTTCGGTACTGTGTCTCTTCGGAAAATCCTTGGGTACTGCTGGCTTGACTTTGTGTTGCTCACGGAGTCCCGAATGAGGCACATTACCTGTATTGTGAGGAGAGCGTCAGTTATGTCACTACGGCCATGTGGAGATATTCCTCAAAGGTGATCCAGCTCACAGGATAGTTGGACTCGAGGCCAAGAGGACACCCACATAACATCTGGCCGTGGCAGAAAGATGGTCATTTCCAGAGTGTGGGACTGAACTGCGTGTCTGCCTGGGTTGATGCCAACTGAGATTCAAAGCCAGTTCATCATGTGGTGGGTGAGGCAACGTGCTATACCAGTACATGGCTCCCCAACCTGACCTGACATCAACTGGAATTTGCCATCTATGAAAGTAACTGAGCTACCACAAGACAGTTTGGGCTCTTCTTTAAACTACATGGCACTGTAAAGCCCTGTTTAATAAGTGTGTACCGTAGATACGCACGTATTAGTTGATCTTGCAGATAAGTCGATTGTATTTTTAAGCCAAAAATTACGAAATTTGTTATGACCCGCGTATAAGTCGATGGTAAAACTTGGGTTTTTTTCATGGCCTGTTGTCTTAATAAGTACGGTCTTCTCACCAATACCTGCTACAGTTTGATTCCCCGGCATATCAAATGTCATTGGCGTTTCCTCCATGTTACCAATATTACTGAGATCAAAGTCATGCCTTTGTCTTTGCTTGATAATAAATTTATGAAAGGAACTGACCTTTTCTTTTAGATCTTTCGGCAGCTTCTGCGCGATTTTTGTTCGTTGACAAAGGCACAGCCCATATCTGCGTACACCAGCCAGCCGATGCTTGAAATTCCAACAAAAGCTTATGTGGTGTTATGAGAACGAGCGCTCGCAGGCAGCTGTGTGGAAGCCTGGGTGTTAGGCCGACACCCGGGAGTCGAAGTAGAAGTCGCTCCCGCTGAGCGATCATGTAGCGGGAGTGACCAAAGAAGACAAGACTGTCCGCGTAAGGCCAGGACGGCAGCGGGAGAGAAAGGACAGCTGCTGAGAGCCTAACCGGGAGAAGCAGGTGAGACGCTAGTTTAAAAGAGGCACCGGGCTTATTGATTTTAAAGACTGCTTCCAGCAATGTTTTAACCTCGGGGGTTTTTAAAGGATTGTTTTTTTGATTTTATTGATTTTTAAACCTCCACGTTTGCTTTATGGATTATTTATTTAATGAAGATTTCTTTTGAATCACTGCACTGTTTACTTTGAACACTGATTTTGATATACCGTTTTAAATAAAAGTACTGAGCCATTACCCAAATTCTATGGAAAATTGTGTTGCCCCGTGGATAAGTTTTTTTTTAATGAATTTTAAGGCATATATATTTCGACTTGTACGCGAGTATCTACGGTAATTAATGTAGTCTGTTAATGCATGTAACTGCATTCTTTTATTACTGTCATTTATCAACATGACTCACTGTTGTAAAATATTTAACAAAAATGTGGTAACTCTTCAATGAATTTATAAATAAATAGTAGCTGGCAACATTCAATTCAGTTAACCAAGTCCCTGAATGTTACACCATGCAGACATTTTCTAACCTGCTTAATCCTATTTAGGCCCAAGGGCAGCTGCTGCAGCTTTCCTGTTTTTATCATACATGACAGAAGAAAGGTTTTAAAACAGTTAAACACATACAGTGTAAAAGAAAAACCCATTAAAACGCATTCATGTGTATTACAAAAAAGTATTAAGACAATTGCCTTTTCTTTTAAACTAACCTTGGTAATTGGACTGTCCACCAAGCAACTTCCAGAACTCTCTGGCTGCATGACTGTGTGTATTAATCCCTTCCTCGATGGTCTGTATGTAAGGGGATCGACATCCCAAATCCCTTTTAGTCTGGATGAATGTTGCCAGTTCAGAAGCCTGTGAAAGCAGGCAAGATAATATAAAAAAAAAAAAAATACTCCGAGAACAAATAACCATGATTACAACAGAATGAACGTTGGGTCTACCGGACATTTTGGCATCAACAAAGGGCAAGCTGCAAAGGAAAATAAAATGTCAAATGCATCGAGCATTTACAATACAAATTACGGATGTGTCATCAAAATGAGCAACTTTAATAGGGAAGATGCAAGAAAAACAAAATATTAATTTCACCCACTTGCTTCTGCTTGAGAAAAAACAAGTATAGAAAACAAATATATAACTGAATAAACCAAAATGTTTGATTTACTAAGAAGCTTAAATCAAATATTGATTATTTAATTAAAAGCTCATGTATATGTGCAAGGCTTTCATCTAGGCACTTTCAGCATGGGAAAGGCACTATATAAATAAAATGTATTATTATTATTAATCTAGGACTAGACTAAAATTTGTAATGCTTTGAAAAGTACAATAAAAAAAAAAAATCCACCTACTCTCAAAAGTTTTACTCTGGCTGTTGGCCTCTCACTTTCTCGTGGTGGGGACTGAATGGTTTTGTTAAGCTTGACTTGATTGAATGTTACTTGCTGCTAGGGGGTGTGCTAGCCAACCCCTTTTCTGCGCTATGCTCCAGCCACTTCATGTCTCTGCCGCTCACATTGTGAAGAGGGGGGCTCAACGCACCCCAAGGAGACGCGGTACCCTCTCTTAAATGTTGATACAATGGGAAACGGTTTTCTTTTTACCTCCTGTTTGCTCGATAAGCAGCTGCTTTGAACGTTTAAAAGCCTGTACAGCAGCTATCCTACTCTTTGTCTTTTATTTCCAGCCCCGGGCGTGGTTAAATCTTTTAGCACAAAGTCTCGTCTCACGGGACACAAGTTCTTGATATTTTTTAGTTTATAATTTAAAAACGGAATAAGAATCGAAAATCTACCAACATCACATTAAAGTTCGAAAAATTCTGAAAAGAATCATACCAAAACGTTTTAAAAAATACAGTAACCCTGATTTAAAGCGTGACAAAAAACATGACATAAGTCACATAAAAATCACTGCACAAAATCGTTGCACTTTTAGGCTTATGATTTTATTGTTTACAGGGTGGGCCATTTATATGGATACACCTTAATAAAATGGGAATGGTTGGTGATATTAACTTCCTGTTTGTGGCACATTAGTATGTGTGAGGGGGGGAAACTTTTCAAGATGGGTGGTGACCATGGTGGCCATTTGGAAGTCGGCCATTTTGGATCCAACTTTTGTTTTTTCAATAGGAAAAGGGTCATGTGACATCATACTTATTGGGAATTTCACAAGAACAATTGTGTGCTTGGTTTTAACGTAACTTTATTCTTTCATGAGTTATTTACACTGGGCAAAACAAAAATTGGAACAGGACACTCAGTTTACGCAGAAGATTTTGTTCAGTGATGAGGCAAACTTTTATGTGAATGGTGAAGTTAACAAACAAAACCACCGCTATTGGTCTGACACTAACCCACATTGGATAGATCCCTCCAAGACTGTTGGAACAAAACAATTGATGGTATGGTGTGGTATATGGGGTACAAAGATAGTGGGGCCATTCTTCATTAATGGAAACCACAAGGCCACTGGATATGCGAAATTGCTACATGATGATGTGTTTCCCTCTTTATGCACTGAAGCTGGCACGTTCCCCGAGTTTTTCCAGCAAGATGGTGCACCACCACATTATGGGTGTCAGGTCCGAGAGCATTCCTAGATGAACAGTTTCCTGGAAAGTGGATTGGTCTTCGTGGGCCAGTTGAATGGCCCCCAAGGTCTGTTGATCTGACTCCCTTAGAGTTTTATCTTTGGGGTCATCTGAAGGCAATTGTCTATGCTGTGAAGATACGAGATGTGCAGCACCTAAAACTACGGATACTGGAAGCCTGTGCTAGCATTTCTCCTGCGGTGTTGCTATCAGTGTGTGAAGAGTGGGAGAAGAGGGTTGCATTGACAATCCAACACAATGGGCAGCACATTGAACGCATTTTATAAGTCGTCAGAAACTTGTAAATAACTCATGAAAGAATAAAGTTACATTAAAACCAAGCACACCGTTGTTTTTCTTGTGAAATTCCCAATAAGTTTGATGTGTCACATGACTCTCTTCCTTTTGAAAAAACAAAAGTTGGATCCAAAATGGCCGACTTCCAAATGGCCACCATGGTCACCACCCATCTTGAAAAGTTTCCCCCCTCACATATACTAATGTGCCACAAACAGGAAGTTAATATCACCAACCATTCCCATTTTATTAAGGTGTATCCATATAAATGGCCCACCCTGTAGAGAGTAGATTACAATGTACTGTGTACGCAATGCACAGATATTTCATATATTATCAAACCTAGAACCCATTTTAAAACTTGCGTACGCACATAGAGGCCCGAAATATGTGAACGCAGATAAGTAGATAAATAAATTCAATAAAAGTTTAAAAAAAAAAAAAAAGTCCACCTTCTGCAGGGAAAAACCTGGGGGTTGGTGGCAGAATTGGCACTCCAGTCACACTGGTTCCATTCCACCTGAACTAGTGTGGTGATGTCACCCGTTGCATGGCTCCACTCGGGTCCTAGTCTGGGAGTTGGTTCATCATGCGGTGGGTGCGGCAATGCGCTGTATCAGTGCATGATCCTAACCGCTCGCTCTCTCTTCAAAATACGTAATAGTGTATAGTACGCCAGGCATAAAGCAAAGTTAAAAGAGAATTAAAGGCTTTAACCATAGGGTACATTATTTTTTACAGTTGCCAAATAATCCTAACAGCAGGTTTAAGATCTGCAGGACTACACAAAACAATGGACTCCCCTTTTCCAAGATTTATCACACCACTGATTCAGAGGGCGCCTCAATTTGTAATCAGATTGTTGACTGAAAACATAAGTATCCCATAATCAGACTATTTTTATCAAAAGGCAATCATAAAAAATAACTTTATTGAATTAGTATATGCAAAATTGGAAATTAACATATTACAATTTACATTTTGTCACAGTGTACATTGGTACAAGTGTACAAAGGTACATTTTTACCGACTCCCAATAATTGCTTCCAACTCCACAGCCCTGCAGATGTTGAAGGAAAACTCTGGAGTGATTTGAGGATGTCACCCACGCAGTCAAGAGAAGAATATTACAACGCCAGGGCATTGCTAGCACAGTTTTTCAAAGCCAACTTTACATTTTGAATGGAATCGAGTCTTACCTTTGCTTTTTCAATGACGTTAGCGAATTCTCCAACCCATATGAAGCAGTGATGTGGTGTTACCAGTAAGAAACAATCCCCACTGTTCAGAGACGACGCTCTAGGTTCAACCAGTCTTGTCTGTATGTGCCTGCGCCCTGAACAATAGCAAGAATTATAAAATAGACCCATGAAACCAGTTTGGAACAGCAACACACATTATAAAAGAGAGTACCAAACTTATATTCAGGTATTGACTGGACATTTTAAGTACATTAAAAGAATAGCATCGTTTTAATTACATGTCTCATTTTATAGTAGGAAAGTAGAGTGGACAAGTTTTAGATTATACCTTTGTCATTTAAAAAAGCATGATAGTATAAAATACTTTCAAACTGAAGTCCTTACCCGATACTCTAAAATTCAAATTTTTGGATTCAGCACAAAACAAAAAAAATCAGGTATTTCATTCCTGCAACCCCAAAAAAAAATTGTGGACCAATTTAGACTTTTATAAATGTATAATTCAGCTCTGGAAATCTGAAAATCTGAAAATCAAAGACTATGTAACTTCAGGCTGTGTCAGTATAAGCTATTGCAACAGAGCATCAAGAGGGCGAAGGATCTTGGAACAGTATAAGCCATCTTGATATCTGTCATCAAACCTGCCATACTTAGTTTGTGGATCCAGGAAGCTGAACATGATCTAGACAACATTGGGTGCAAGGCAGGAATCATCCCAGGACTGGGCACCAGTCACACTGCCCACTAGTAGCAAGACTACAGAGAGCTAAAATCGGGTTTGCCTTCTTGACTTGCCTTTCCCTCTATTATAGGGACTTGATAATGATGAAGAAATTTCCATTCAGGCATTGTAGTCGGCAGCTAAGTTTGGGAAGACCTGGATTGGTAGGAATTTCAGCTGCCTAAGGGGCGGTGTTATGTTTCTATGATTACCGAGGCAGGAAATGGGACATTTTAGCAGGAAACTTTTTTTTTTCTTTAAAGGAAGACTGCTAACAGAGAGAGAGAGAAAGAGAAAGCAGTAAAGCCAAGGGCTCGTCCATCTATCTATCCAAGCCTAGAAAGATGACGAGGGTAAACCAACCAGGGACATCCGCTCTTCTGGGGTGACCACCCAGAAGAAAAGAACGAGCCAGGTGAATCCCAGAGATGATGTATGGGTTTCTTTATATGGCTAGATGGTTTTTTCGAGTGCTCCTGTCGGCGAGTTGGACTCACTATCCTAAGGAATAAAGAGCAAGGAAGCCAAGCTGCCATATCCACCTACCTGTTTTTGTTCGCATCGTTCAGCGAGAACAGCAAGACAAGATTTGTCGTCATTTCGCCCCAGACTCTGCTTAATCATTCTTTTTCTTAATTTTCCTTTTTATTCTATGCACTGTTTTTTTTGTGTGTGTATATATATATATATATATATATATATATATATATATATATATATAAAAAAAATCGGACCGGTCTGTGAGAAACATGATCACAAAATGAGCACCCTGTCACCTTTTAATAGACATGTGTAAACCCTGGTTTCTTGACTGCAATACACTTTCATATTTAATCAATTTTACTTATCAGGGTTTCGTTTGACTATTGGCTCAAGCCTGGGAGAGAAGAGGGGTCAAAGACCAAATATTTTTAATGCTAGTACCTCTCTTTCGGACATTGTGCACTTCCCTTACGGGCGGTGAAGTGTAGCAATCGTACCTCTTTTGTAAGGCCATTGTTACCTACTCATTCATATCATGCTCTGAAGAATTACATTTAAAATCAGTTCAGGTGCCTCCTAACTGGTACAAGCAAGACCCCACAAATGACACACTGTTTGATTTGTCTTGCTGGCTGTTTATGAAAGACATTGAGTTTTTTGGACCATGGCAAATTTGGCCCTCTAGACCTGAAAAATCCTTAATTTTTATGCTATCTTTGGACCACATTTTGTGACGGAGATTACACCCTTATGATAAAGAGTAAACCAATAGAGGTCTTCAGTAAAAATGATCAGAAGAACTTGAAGTTGCCCATGCCACATCAACGAACCTCAGGGGCTCACAAACCTAATGGGATACGAGGGGTCAAAGTTGCTTCTTTTCACAAAAAACTTTGAAAAAATGGGGATCAGTAATATAAGAAGATGAAGACTGGACTTTTCGGTACTGCATCTCTTCGGAGAATCTTTGGGTACCGCTAGTTTGACTTCGTGTTGCTCACGCAGTCCTGAATGAGGCACATTACCTGCATCGTGAGGGAGTGTCAGTTACGGCCCCAAAGGAAGAGATGTGGCTCACAGCACCCTCATTGCCGAGGATCCCAGCGGCTGAACCAGGCCAAGGGGATGCCCACGTAACACCTGGGGTTGGGGAGGGATGGGGTGGTGGGATAGGACCGTGTGTCTGCCTTGGGGGTTGCCAACTGGGATCTCGAGCCGTTTCACTGAGTGGTGGGTGCAACAATGTCCGTTGTACAAGCACATGCTCCCCAACATGACCAGACCAGTAATATGGGTCATTGGAGTGTCATTTAATACCATTTCGAGTAGCTGTAGCCCTTTAAGAACCACACAAAGCAGGTTAAAAATAAATCACAAACATAAGCATGTGGTTTATCGTTTTAGACCAATGTTTTAAACTTTTTCACACACCACAATATTGCTCTTCTTAGTTTCTTCAAAACCCAAGTCCATGACGACCCTCAGGTGTCCCTCCACCTTGGAGAATCGGTGACAAGAGTCACAGCAGAGCAATGGCGATGCTTAAGCTGTCCATTACGAGACACTTCAGACCCTGGGGGACCCTTTTCCACTGAATATAAGGGTGAGTCATCACCCTGTGCGACCCAAAATTAGTTTAATAAACTACGCTTTAGACTTTTAAGGCCAGCGAAATATGAATGATGTAATTTGTCGATCTTTGCTAGATATCTAACCCCTCAATGGACCTTACTCAGAGTGTGAAAAATGACAAATCTTCATTACAATTGAGAATATTTAGACTTTAAAAAATGTAAAAGTGAACTCCACACTTAAAATTTCAAATATCTGATGCAACTGCTCTGGTTTATTATGCACTTCTACCTCATGAAGCAAATCAGAACATTTCTTATGAGCACTCCGAATCAAGGCAAATTAAGATGTTTATGACTAACCGGCCATCAAAATTAAAGAGATAAAATCCGTTACCTTTAACTTGAAGCAGCATTAGTTTTTTATATGGCACCGCACTGTTGTTTGACATTTGTTCAGTCATATTTACACTTCTCAAGCTGACGCTGCTAAAATTCTCTTTACTCGCTAGGCCAGCTAATGCTACATCAGAGAAACCAGAATTCTTGACCACTGAAAGGGAAAAAAAATTAATTATAAAAACAATTTGTAACATGGGAAGAAAAAAAATCTCCATTATAATTTAAGTGATTAAAAAAACGTAAGATTACGATTATTTTTTTTTACCCATTGTGCAATCCTATATACGGTGGATATAAAAAGTCTACACAGCACTGCCAAAATCACACATTTTGTGTGATAAAAAAATGAAAGCAAGAGAAACCCTGTCACAACTCACTCCACCTTTATGGCAAAATTACAATCTATACAAAGAATGGGAAAACAAATCAGAAACTTTTTAGTGGAAAAAAAAAAAACAGATTGCATTCGTGTGCAGACCCCCTTAGCTAATACTTAGTTGAAGTCCCTTTTGGTTTTATTACAGCACTCAGTCTTTTGTTAATCAGTTTGGCACATCTGGAGTTGGTGATTTTTGCCTACTCCTCTAGCAAAAAAATTCCAGATCTGTCAAATTCCGACAACATCTTGTGTGCACAGCTCTCTTCAGGTCACTCCGCAGGTCTGGCTGGACCATTCCAGAACTTTGGTCCTCTGATGAAGCCATTGCTTTGTTGATTTTGATGTATGCTTTGGGTCGTTGTCACACTGAAAGGTGAAGTTCCTCTTCAGCTTTCTAGCAGATACTTGAAGGTTTTGTGCTAAAACAGACTGATACTTGGAGCTCTTCATGATTCCGATCACCTCGACTTAAGCCCCACTTCCAGCTGAAGAAATGCAGCCCCAAAGCACGCCATGGCCTCCATCATGCTTCACTGTGGGTTTGCTGTTCTTTTGATGATGTGCTGCCCTGGTATTTTTGCATTAAACACACCTTTTGGAATTATGGCAAAAATAGTCCAACCTTGGTCTCATCAGACCAGAATACGTTTTTCCACCTGGTTGTGGGAGACCCGGGTAGAACTTTTTGCAAAGTTTCGCTGGACTTTGGATGTTTTTCTTTGTGAGAAAAGGCTTTCATCTTACTACCCTACCACATGAAACAGACATATGAAGAATACGACCAATTGTTGTCACATGTAAGAAGCAACCAGCAGTTTGTCAGGAAATCCTTCCAGCTCCTTTAATGTTGCTGTAGACCTCTTGGTGGTCTCCCTGACCAGTTTTCTCCTCAATCTTGGAGGGATGTCCCGATCTTGGTACAGTTGCTGTTGAGCCATATTTTCTCCACTTGTTGATGCTTTGGGTACTTTTCTGTACCCATGTCCTGACAGATACCTTTCAATGATAAGATGCTGTTCAGGTTTTCAAATTCTTTGCGGACCCTGGCTTTTGGAGTACAGTATGTTGCAACCAAGAAGATATCACAATAATCCTACAGGAACAGCCAAACGTTATCGGAGCTCAATCAGAGCCACTTTAATTGGTGTGAGGTGTTTACTAACAGCTATTTATGATGAGACTTTGTGATTGGCTGATTCTGAATGCAGCCACGCCCTTGATTATTAAAGGGTCAGCACACTAACACCACCAGGGTTTTGTAGGATTTCCCCCCCTTTTTTCACTAAATATTTTCCGATCTGTTTACACCTTCTGTGTAAAGATTGCAATTTTGCAATAAAGGTGGAATAAGTTCTGACAGGATTTCTCTTGGTTTTATTTTTTTATTACACAAAATCTGCGATTTTGGTAAGGGGTGTGTAGACTTTTTCTATCTACTGTATCCTATATTATTGGCCACATTTTCAGTAGCAGCCCTGTTACAACATTTAACATTAACTGATACTTCTAATAGAGCAACAAAGACAAGGATTTCCTATACTACAGACAGGGATCTTGATATTCTGATTTGACCTTTGGGGGTCACAGCACAGCATTGTACAGTGCCCCGGGGTATTTTTCAGGTTAATGGCCTTGCTCCAGGGCCCAGTAGCATAGGATCTGAAATAAACACGCATTAAATAAAGCTCTACACTCATCAATTCTAATGATTAGACAAAAAATTTAAAATAGAAAATCTTAAAAGTACCAACAGTCTCTGAGTGTGAAACTAAAGAGAGAGTGTAAGAGACAAAACAAACACCAAACTCACGTTTTTCTGCTTTCATTCTTTTCGACTCCATAAAGGCGATGTTTAATCTCTGCTCGGTGTATTCGTGACGGATATCTTCTCTCGCAGCTAGCAGCTTCAGAGGGTTCTTAGATGACTGAACGTTTCGAGTAGGCCTCACTGCTCTTTTATGTTCCGTTACAGCAGAGATGAGCCTGGTAGATCGTGAAAGAGAAAGAAACTAGCGTCATGGTGAGGACTTGGTGATGTCCTCTGTCACCTATCCAGTGTCCCTAAGGCTTCAGAAAGTTCCACTTCATCCTATATTGCATCCGATTCAAAAAGACAGGAAATTCTTAACCTAATCACTATAGACCAATGGCACTTAACGTCTCATATCATGAGTGGACTAGATGAGTCCTCTTGTGGTAGACTGCCTGGACCCACTGCAGTTTGCCTATCGGACAAAGATTGGAGTGGAGGATGCAACTGTCTGCTTCAGAAAGGCTTATTCTCACTGTCCTGGACAAAGCTGTGCGGATCATGTTTTTTGATTTCTACAGTGCCTTCAGTACCATCCAGCAATCCCTGTTAAGAGATCTGCAGGTGGATGGGTTTATGATGTCCTGGATAATGGAGTATCTGTCAGGCAGGTGGAGAGACTCAAGGACTGTGAGAGCATCACTGGAGCACCACAAGGAACAGGCCTGTCTGCTTTCCTCTCTTCACTCTGTACACATTTGACTATAAATATAACTGTAGCTCATATAACCTGCAGAAATTCCCAGATAACTCTGTACTAATGCTGTATATTGATAAGGGGGGGAATGAGACAGATGAGAGGAGTCAGGTGGAAAAATTTGAGAACTATCTGCATCTTTACATCATCAAAACCAAAGACCTGGTTATTGGCTTTCACCACATCCAAAGGACAGCACAAAATTTTCAGCAGTGTCCCAGTTAGTGCACTGGGGCAATGGGATCGCCGCACAGCCCACAGAGTAAGCGCCCCCTGCTGGCTTCACCAACACCTCTTCCAGCAGCAACCCAAGTGTTCAGGTTGGTCTCCCATCCAAGTACTGGGTAGGCCCAAACTTGCTCAGCTTCTGAAGTACATATGGTATGGCGGCTGGTACGTCCAGCATGACAATGCATCATGTCTCAAAACAAAAGTCATCTCAAACTGGTCTCATGGACATGACAAGGAGTTCATTGTTCTTTGGTGGCCTTCCCAATCACCAGACCTGAATTCAACAAAACAAGTTGGAATTGAAGTGCAGGTGATATGGCTGCTGGAAGAAGAGTACCTAATACTTCTCGTTAAACAGCATTGTGCAATGAAAATAAACCAAAATCAATTAGAAAACAAATTATCATCATAGGGCTGTTAACTCAATCAGGCATCTAAAGTGGCACACCTAGTGATAATCTCGACAGCATAAGAAAATGCAATGAATTGTCACAAAACCTCAAGTCGGCCGCATTAGCTTATGCGATGAACACGTCAAACCATGTTAATAAGCATTTGCAAGCATAACTTAGTTTATTAAAAATTGGGAGTGCTCTCCCCTAGACTTTCTCATATACTTTGATGTGGGGATGGATTTTTAAGGAGTAAACTGCAAGACAATGATTTTTATATTATGTACATTAAAGAACCACCAATGACAAATCAAATCAAATGAAGAATATATTGAACAATTATTATTATAAACGTCTACGCGTGGAAGTGTGTGGGTCTATCTGGCCCGGAAGTGAGAGGTGGAGTCGGGGTAAGGAGTCCACCTCCGAAGATACACAAACGAGGCCAGCATGGCAGCAAATGAAAACTCAGAAGAAGGAGTCACTCGCGCTTAGCGGCTAATACAGGAACGAGGTGAGCACATCGGCAAACGAAACCTCCAAAGAGTCACTCGCGCTTAGCGGCTAATACAGGAGCGAGGCGAGCACATCGGCAAATGGTATCCTTTTACTTTTCCTCCCGCCGCTAATACAATACACAAGCGAGGCAAGCACGTTGGCAAAACGAAACCTCAGAAGAAACTTTCAATTACATGACATTTCAGTTTTCTTTCTGACGATTTCAATAGTTTCTAGGACCCCATGCTTTTTACAGCACGGGCTTACACAGCTAGTTATTATAAAAGTTTAATAAATCAGACTCTGCAGCTTGTGAATAAACAATAAAGTACCAATTCTGGTTAGCAGAGATAGATTTCTGTCAACTTTTGGGCTATGTTTTGTACCTGTCAAAATTTGGTTGACTTAAGTGAACGCGTACTCAAGTTACCAGGTTTACATACACAAACAAAAACAGACAATTTCAAAAATGGTATTTTCGGACTTGGGGAGGTCTAAAACGTCGAGATTCATCAATATCTCAAAATGGAATTTCTAAAGGATTCCAATACTTTTCCTGTACTTGTATACAAGAAAGGCAGGAAGGTCTAAAACGTTGAGATTCATCAAAACTTTGACATCGAATATTTGGGCGATTACAATGCTTTCCCTATACTTTGTATATGGGAAAGTAAAAATGAATATTATAAAAACTGCCAATTGCTGACCGCTACATACTTGTTGAAACTAGAAGAAAAATAATCGCAATGACAGAGCTTAGACAATCAAATGAGAACAGTAGTGATATTTACACTCAAAGATACAGAAGAAGAATCCTCCACATTGGAATTTCCTGTCGATTCAGAGACTAATGAGACAATCAATGGCCAAACACCAGAAATTCTCGTACAATATAACTAGCTGAAATGCACAGCGTTGCCCGGGAGGAAAACAAAAGGTGTTTTTTTAAAACTGTTTGAGGAAAAAAAAAAAAACCCCACAACTTTAAAAATAAAATTAAACAATGAAGACTTACTAATGTCCTTGTCTTGAGGTCTTGTATGCATGTTATCATCCAGTTGACGCTCGGAACCTGCCAACTCAATTTAATTTGAAAAAGCAACAGGAGTGCGGTGGTGCTCAAGCGTAAGGAATGCTGGCAGTCGCCTGCTATATACTAACTGTGTAAGCCCGTGTTGTTAAAAGCACGGGATTCTAGAAAGAATTGAAATCGTCAGAACTACTCTGGGCATCTCTCTGCTACGAGGATTCATGTTGCCGACGTGCTTGCATCGTTTGTGCATTAGCAACTGTGCGTCTGTCTTTCTTAGGAGGTTTCCTTTTGCCAGTGTGCTGGCCTCGCTTGCAAATCCTCGGAGCTGGAGCCCTCACCCTGACTCTATGTCTCACTTCCGGGCTGGACAGACACACACACACACTTGCACGCATAGAACTCGATTTAATTTCAAAAGCAACAGGGGCGCGGTGGCGCTCAAACATAAAGAATGCTGGCAGTCACCTCCAGTTCGCCCTCTGGTGGTCGTTCCGAGGTCAACTGAATGATAACATGCATATAAGACCGCAAGATCACCCCCCACAGTACCCAAAGGGTGTGGGTTAGGGTTGATTTCACCCAACAGTATTTTTAGTCAACTATTGAGAAACACGTGTACCAAGTTTCATGAAAATTGGTCCAGCCATTCGGACGTGATGCTGGAACATGCATATACACACACATTGACTTTTACATATATACACTAACGACTGGGAGCCGATCGAATCGGGCTACAATTTCTACGTTTGTGAAATCCATACTTTCTCTGCAAAGAATTATTTGTTTTTTTAAGTCCTTGAAATGATTTTGTTATCTTGGCACTGATTTGTGCTCTAAATAGACCTTTTTGGCCGATGTAATGAAGAGCTTCCTGTTTAAGCGGGGCTGCGAGACGTGAACTCGGCTCTTCGGTGCACCTCATTTGATTTTTTCCGGCACACACATTTTCAAAATAAACCGTATTTTATGACTCTAATCAGAGTCGGAGTAATAATTATGTTGGCGTGGTCATTTTAGATCGGAGATCGGCTAAAATGTAAACAATGACCATTGTTAAATACCCAGCCATCATTACTCAGTTTGCCAATAGATGTCAGTAGGACGGATGCCAAAACCGAACTGCCCAAAGACTGATTTCGACGTACGAAGCAAATGGCGATACGTTCTAAATTACTTACGGTTCCGGAGCTGTCGAAGGGTTTATGTCAGACGACAATGTTAGTCGTGGAAAGTACGCCCCACCAAACCAATGTTCCAAAAACCAACCGAACTTACTGTTATCTGCTCGAACCAACAGCGACTTACTATACTCGGCCGTCCAGCAGCATCACTGAAGCATTCGAACATTCTTAGCCAATCATGCAATACTGCGTCCACCACGTTATGTTCTAACTAAAGAGGCAGAATCCCATTGCATGGGTCGAACTTGTTTTGGAGTCGAGGTATTGACGTGAACACAATACATATGGATAGTATTAAATTATATATAAGGATATAGATTATTAAATAAAAAGCTGAAAGCTTACTTTGGAGATGAAGGATCAAAAATGGCATCAAAGTCATCTCTCTGAATCTCTGCACCAGACAGGTGTGGAAAATGCTGTATGTGCCGGTAGAACTTTGCAAATGTTTCTTCATCGTCCAACTTCATCACTTCCTTCACTTTCTTTTCTGTTACTGTTAAAACTGTCTCTTGCATTCCCGCCACTGAAGTGAGATTAAAATAAAAAAAAAAAATGATTAATTTCTCAAAGTCCAAAACACAAAACCTTTCACTTTACACAGCACTGGGCTCATAAATACGCAGGCAGACTACATGATAAAGCATCAATGCTGAGAAAACACAAGGGTTTCAGTGCAGAGAATCCAAGGCCACCTAACTCTGAAGATTACACTTCATCATGTGATGTTCCTTCCAGCTAATTCTCCAAATACTTTGCCACACACCCCACTTTCGAATGTCTCTGATGACTCGATGTCATCTTCCATCGACGTGAACGGAAATCAATGAGAAACGCTGAGCCCAACGGCCGGTTTACTCTCAAACTATTCTTCTCGTTCATCTAGCCATTCTTAAAATCCCAAACCCTGGTGCTTCAGAGAGTATTGTGTCTACTCTTCTTCACAGTCTCTGACAACCTCTCAAGAAAATGTTTAATTGCAAAATGCTTTTCCCATGAGGATATCTGAATCTAACTCGATAGCGAAGGTTTGACTCCATCACCAGACTCCTATTGACACAGATAAAAAGGAAGATTCTATGATTTTCAAAATGTCAGTAAAAGCTCATTTTAGAATGGTGCCAATTTGTGGGTGTGTGTGCAAAACAAAATAGGTTTTCATGTCATGCCAGAAAATGATGCAGTTTTTTTGTGCATTTTCTGCAGCCAATGAGGATGGATTTTAACGTGTACCTGGTTTTGACTTGTAATTAGGATATATTCTGGATGGCCCCTTTGTAAAGAGTATTAGACAAGGCCCAATGACAGAACCAGCACACAAAAAAAGGATTTCCCACACTCATCTGGCCTGGTGGTAATTGGGAATTTTCCAGAAGATTTCAGAGGAAGGTACAGAATATAAGGTGACCACCATGAGCCTCACCAGGAAAATGTGTAATATCGTCACAGGGGAAAAACTCAAGCCATGCAGACACGAGTGATGCCATACAAACTTCACAGGCAGTTACCAACTTCAGATTGGAGCTTAATAATAATAAATTTATATAGCGCCTTTCCTATTATGCTCAAGGAGCTGTAGCCGTACCAATTACTGTACCACCAAGTTACCAGCAGTGAATCCCGTTTGTTCCCAATCAAAGCTTTCCTTATTTTAAAAGCAGATGAAGGTAATCCTGGGATCCAATTGATCTTCTTTCTTGTGGACTGGAGACACATTTGCATCTTTTAATTCCGTTTTTTAAGTTGGAAAAACTTCACAAAATTTCACAATAAAAAAAAAAAAAAGTGTTTAGTATTATTGCTGAGCCTTCATCAGGCCTAAGAGGTTCAGTTTTTTCTTTCAGGCATCTAGTGCCTTAATATTATCAGACTCTAATAAAAAAAAAAAAATAAAAAAAAAATCCTTAAGCACTTTGTTTCCTTAAAAAGATTCTGCCTGAAGCACATTACTTCTTTTGTGCAAACATGTACAAAATATTTCATTGTTATAAATCATTTGAACACTTTTGTAATCCTTAAAGAATGATGTAATCTTTGCCTTTGCTTCAGTTACAATAAAATACCCTTATCTTTTCTAAAATGCCCTTTACACTATTGCTCTTCCCGAGTGTAGATATATTTTTTTGTTCCTTTAAGTTTGAAAAATCGGGCATGGTCTGCCTTTGACTTTCTCGTATACTCAGTTATGGGGAAGAATATTTGAGGAGTAAACCGCAAGACAATATTTTTATATTATGTACATTAAAGAGCCGGCAACAACAAATAAAGTCAACTAAATAATATATTGAACAATTATTATAAAAGTTGAATAAATCTGACTCTGTAGCTGCATGAATAAAAAAGTACCACTTCTGTTTAGTGGAAATAACTCAAGTTGATGGAAATCTATGTTTTGTACCTAATACAGTGGAACCTCGGTTTGCGAGCATAATTAGTTCCGGAAACGTGCTCGCAGTCCAAAGCACTCGTATATCAAAGTGAATTTCCCCATAAGAAATAATGGAAACTCAGATGATTCGTTCCACAACCCAAAACTATTCATATAAAAATGATTAATACAAAATATAAAGTAAAAATACATCAAACAAATAAACCTGCACTTTACCTTTAAAAAGAATCATGGCTGGTGTGACTGAGTTTCTAAACTCTTGTGGGATTCCACCCAATGGGACGACACGCGGAAGAACGTCCCAAAGCAATCGCAGTCTCCCAGCTCTGTAGCAGTTCGCCGTATAAGCGCATCCAAAAAGATCGCAGACATGCTATAAGCGCCTGCCGTCAATGGGTGATACAAGGAACATTATAAAGATCCCGCTACAATAAATAACAGCGCTGTTGCTGTTTCAAGCTGAATAAAGCTGGTGTTGTTAAAGTACTGAGACTCAGCTTCATGTTTTGGGGCGCAAGATGGGGACTCGCTCTTCACAGCACACACACACACACACAGTCACAATGCTGTAGTAAACAGTATACGCTCGTACGGATGTTGACATATGAGTGAGGCACACAGACTCAGACGGAGAATAGGAGACGATTGCCCTCAAGAGAAGAGAGAGACGCGCACACGAGCGAGCGAGATAAGGGAGAGAGAGAGAGAGAGAGAGGTGCGGAGCGAGCGAGATAAGGGGAGAGAGGGAGAGAGAGAGACGCGCACAAGAGAGAGAGAACCACCATCAGCTCAGTTGCGATCACATGACGCTCAACAGACAAAGTGTATCCATACTACTCGTATTGCAAGACATCGCTCATTTATCAAGTCAAAATTTATTAAAAAATTTAGCTTGTCTTGCAAAACACTCGTAAACCAAGTTACCCGTAAACTGAGGTTCCACTGTACTTGTATGCAAAATTTGGTTGACCCAAGTGAAAGTGTACTCAAGTTATCACATTTACATGAACATGACACACACACACACACACACACACACATACATATAATACCATTTTTAGAATTTTCGGACTCAGAGGTCTAAAATGTCGAGATTCATCCAAATCGAATTTTTGGACGATTACAATGTTTTCCCTATACTTTGTATACGAGAAAGTAAAAAGGTGCAAATATGGATGTGGCACAGTGTGCCTAGGGTTCGTCTCAGAACATACGGTAGAAGAGGCAGCTCAATTGATACTTTTTTGAGTGGAAAACCTACATCTGCATTGGTAGTGCAGCTGTGTAGGAAAGCCGAGTAGCTGGAGTGCACTAATTTGGGAAAAGCGTAATAAATCAAACAGGTGTGGTTTGTGATTTACACCATCATCCCTTATTCTTAGCTCCCATGGGTCAGATAAGGTGGCACCTCCACTGTAAAAGGCAGAGCAAAGGCACAGTATGGGGGGGTCGCTTGAGAAGAAGAGATCGAAAGAACTAAAAGGAGGAGATTACAATAAAGTTAGTCTGAAGTGACAACTGAAAACCAAGAGAAAGGGCGAACGGAAATTGGCTGCGCTGCAAGTGTAGTGGTCTCCTGTGTGAAGAAGTAGAGAGTCTTCATAGAAAGCAGGGTCGATTTTGCCACTGCTGCAGTCAGGGGCAGGGGAGATATTTTGGACTTGAGATTGCTGTGTGGGTACCAGAGTGAGGTGGCAGAAGGACAGTCCAAGGGTCCGAGTTCCCAGAAGACGGAATTGCCTGCGGACAGCGAGTAGGATGGACGTGGTGGTCAATCAGAGGGGAAGCTGCAGACAGTTGCATGCAAGTTTCAGTGCAAAGGTGGAGTTGACAGGGAGAAAAAAAAAAAAAAAAGCTGCTAAGAGTCGTCATCAGTGAAAGTGAGAGGGTTCTGCTTGTGCAGGGGTGTCCAACTCTGGCCCTGGTGGGCCACAGTGGCTGCAGGTTCTCATTGTAACCCTTTTCCTAATCACTGACCAATTTTCACTTCTAACTTTTCCCTTCATTTTAATAACCCTGTTTTTAAGGATTCACTCCTCTGAGTTGGTTCGTTTTATTCATTAAAATGGCAGCCAATCAGAAATGAGACGTGAAACGAGCCAACAGATGAGCAGCCACTGCAGCCCACCAGGGCCAGAGTTGGACACCCCTCTGCTAGTGTATGGATTGTTAAGTAAACGCTAATGGAGTGTTTTTTTCTGAATGGGTGGATTTTGTGGAAGAATACATTTTAGGGTAACACAGCATTCATCGTAAAGTTAAGAAATGTCAGAAACCTGTTCAAGCACACCAAGAAACCAGATAAAGGTCAAGTGAACATCAAAATGTACACTGAAATATAAGAATTGGTTTAGGAAAAACACTGAGATGGTCAAGTAAATAAAGAATGTACCAGAAGAAAGGTTGATGTAATATACAAAATGTACTGAAGGATGACTAAGAAATCAGCAGATGTCCTATAAAAAATGAACACGGATAATTGTTATATGCACAGAAATTTCAAAAGGGTGGTAGTTCATCTCATAAGCAGTTCATAATATAACAGACTTTTATTTTATATAAATCATTTGGGTGTAAACCAATGAATGAAACAGTAAAATGTATGCATTGACTGACACTGTATGTGAATTCAACTGTTTATAAAATAAACCCCTATCCTTTGTTCCTCGGACCATTCTGATCATGCTGTAATGGACTGCTTTTGAAGAATGCTCCCGCCAAGGCATTTTGCTGAGGAGTAATTAAAAGATACAATGAACAGCTTTGCTCCTGCCTGATAACTGATTTGTCCTGTTAGAGTAGGGGTGGGCAACGTCGGTCCTGCAGGGCCACAGTGGCTACAGGTTTTCATTCTGACCATTTTCTTAATTAGCAACTACTACTAAATAATTAAGTAATTGGTTAATGAATTGATTTTAATACTAATCAATTAACTTGCTATTTAAGACTCAGGCCCTTTAACTCAGGGTGGGCATTGTTGGCCCTGGTGGGCCACAGGTTTTCATTCCAAACCAATCAGTTGCCAATCTCAGGCCTTATTTAATTTTATGGCTTGCTAGTCTGCAATGTCAGGTCCTTCTATCGTAGATTTGTTCCTTTCCAAATGATTTGAAGCCTAAAACGTATCATTTTCAGTCTGTCACATTCTTCTCTTAAGTGTTTTATTAAATCACATAGTGCAGGATGAACCCACATAGGTGTAAATGGAGACAAGTGAGATGGAGAACTGCCGTCTCTTTAGTCATTCACATCTCATTGCTAATACGGAGCCATTAAAGACAGCCAGCTGTTTAAGACTGAAATAAACAATGAAGAGTGGGGAACCTTAACAAGCGAGACCACTAAACTGAATCAACAAAATGACAGTTAAGCAATAAGAGCGTCATCAGCAATAACTGACTTCTCATTAATGCATTGGGTTGGAACAAAAACCTGCAGCCACTGCGGCCCTCCAGGACCGACGCTGCCCACCCCTGTGTTAGAGGATGTTTCTTTAAAAAAACAATTCTGATTTGCATCTGTAACAGACCATGTACATTTATAGGACTTGTAAAAGTTTACAGGACAAAAGACGCTGACAGACAGGTGCGGTAGGATTTAAGGTGGGCCGGATTGACAAGTTTTTTTGTAGGCCCTGGTAATTCTAGTGTTAATAAGATGTTAAATTTCAACCACAATTTTTCATTGTATTTTGTTTATTTATTGAACTGTTTATTGACTATTGGGATGCACTTTTTTATGAAGTTCTCCATTTATTGAAGACAATTATAACTGCACTCGAACACTTGCCTGGAGCAATAAATATGCACCCTATACATTTGGACACCTTGACCCCGGTTTCTCTCAAATTGCTGCTGGTCCATCCTTGGTTTACGATCTACTGGGAGGTGGGGGTCAACTTAACAGCTGAGTGTCAGACAGGCTGCTCTGTCACTGTGGGTGACCCCTGACAATGGACATTAATTTCTTTCAAATTCACAAAGTAGCTTAACGGATCAGCCTGCCAAGGACCATTTTTGCTGCAGAAAATGAATACTTCAATTGAGAATTACTTACCTCTGCTGTTTAATCTCCCCAAGAAAGACTCAAGTTTATCAAGTTTTCGGTCACTTTCTAATGGCATATCTGGTCTGGCTTCAATGTCTGGGAATTTAGAAGGAAAAAAATAATAATTGTTAAGTAATAACAAAACCAAATTTAATGCATTTGATTTTTGACATACTTGTTAATCACGGGGGACAAATTGTCTTTTCACACGACCTTTGGGGGTCAGCCATTGCATAGCACTCCTGGAGAATTTTTCAGGTTAACGGTCTTGGTTCAAGTGAACAACAGAGTAGGATCCCTTCTGGCAGCAAATTGTGTTAATCATTTTCATTTTATACAAAAATAACCTCCCGTCCATTCATTTTCTAATGTGCTTTATCAGACCAGTGTCAAACATGGGTGGCTGTATTCTTAAGCCATACTGGGTACAAACAACCAACCCTGGATGAAGTGGTAGTGAAACCACAGGGCACACAATCTGCACATTTTTGAACGGTGGGAGGAAAGCCAGGACCTGCGGAATGTGCTTCTCTCAGAGGAGACCTTTAATGAAACAAGGATAAGCAGCAAAATCTTTACAGGTAGTGCTTTGGTCCAGGATTTGAACCCAGGGTTCGGAATTGTATTGTTATTAAATATATTCAACTAATTATGAAGTCTTGTTAGAAAAGGAATGACAGACTTGACTCTTATTTAAAACATTTACAAAATATCAAAACTTTCAACCAACTTGGACTGTGACCATCCTCCTTCCGATAGCACCATGCATTAATGATGATTAAATCTCAGATCTCATGACTGAAGCAAATCAATTTAGAGCACAAAAAACGTGACAAACAAGATCAGTGCATCAAGTTTGTTTAGCTACATTTTTCAGTATCTCATTCAGAAACTTCTTAAAGGTTGTGAAGGTTTCTGTTTTAACTCCATTTCTCTATAGTTTGCTCCAGATTCCCACATACATAAATAGATATAGATATACATGTGGATATATAATATATCTCTATTATAAAAGAAAATCTCCTCTCAACCATTTTCAACCATGCACACGGTACTCTCACCTCTCATTGGTGTGAAGGCTTTTGTCAGACAGTTCCTGTGCTCTTAGCTCTTATAAATGTTTCCGTTTTCCTCACTTTAAGTTCCCGATAAAGGAAGACTTATTATGTCCAAATCTTATTGAAGAATTTAATCCCGAAGGGTTATCAACAGAAGAAATTAGTACACGGGCAATCCTAGCAGCGAGAAATGATGACGTCAAATGAATAAATGCCAAAATTGTCGAACGGTTACACGGCAAATTGGTTAAATGCGTATCAATAGACACTGCTGAAACAGTTGGTGGTGATGGTGCGGGAGACGAAAACATCAACTTACATTATCCTTTAGAATATCCACAACTGTTAACACCATCCGGTCTTTCACCGGCCAAATTACTGTTGAAAGAAGGATGGATCATAATTGTAATTGCGTAATTTATGTCTGAGCGATGGGCTATGCAATAGGACAAGATTAGTTGTATTCCAAATTGGTCGAACAATTCTGACGTGCAAAATTTAACAGACGGCAAGAAAGGTAATGCAGTACATCTTCCGGGGACAACAGACACCAAATGAGATTTTGATATGCCATTCATATTAAAACGTTTACCGTTTCCTGTTAGAATAACTTTTGCAAAGACAATTAAATCACAGGGACAAACATTTGAAAAAGTTGGTTTATTGGAGAGAAAGAAACGATATTCACTTACAGGCAGTTGTCAAATTTCAATGCGATATTGACAAGTGTCAAAAAACTGTTTTTTTTACTAAAGTTTAACAGTAAAAGCAAGTTTAAAAAGTATTTGCGTGTTAATTTCGAAATCAAACGATTGATTCACCAATCAGTAACTAGAGGGTGTGTTACAGCCCACCCTCTCAACTTTGACGAGTGAAAGTGACAGTTTTATTTCAAGTCGTATTTCATGATGAATTGGAGCAAAGTTACGGGCAAAATTAAATAAATAAATAAATAAGCAACAAAAAACATATTTCGTGACGCATTCATTTATTTAGGCTCTCATTTCATGACACATTTAATTTATGGTCACATTTCACAGTACTTTTTGTGTATTTATTTATTTATTTTATCCGAAATATTCCTCCATATGTTTGTCCCTTAAGTTGAAGGGGCGCTGTACAATGGCTGACCCTGTGCTCCGATTCCCCCAAGAAGGTCATGCGAACAGACAGTTTCCTCGCAGGGATTAATATAGTGTATCAAATCAAATCAAATCATCATTATGCAATTGCAAAGACTCTTACAGATATTCGCATGGTGGAGACCACCATACAAGTTAAATGCATTAGAAAGTGCAACTTTTAGTAGTGTGCACATGCAGATGCTCATACTGCCAGAGATTTGAGCTCATGGCCTAGCAAGACAAACCAACGCCAGTAACCAATGGCAGACTTAAGGTTATGTTAAGAAACTTCGTGCCCCACTTGGTCATAAAACTGTTAAGATACTAGACAAAGATTTTACTTTCAGCAAATAGAGAAAAATTACTTAGAATTTTGCTTTGCAATTATGTTGGGCAGCATAAACACTTGTGTATACGTATAAAAAAAGGATAGGAAAGGTACCCTACAGTATATTCATTCTTTATATACTGTACATACATACGTACACACACACACACACACACATATATTTGCACTATATAGGAAAGCAAGTAAAGTTCTCCATTTTTTCAGTACCTTCCTGAGGTTTAGAAACTGCAGGTGTGGTGGTTTTTATCCTCGAGGAGACAGGGGATATGACAGGACTGATCAAAGATGGAGAGGCCAATCCTGTAAAAAGAAAACAAGCAAGTCTTTACTAGATAATACACTTCTATAATGAACATCGTGTCAGGGCGCTTTGTACTTTGGCTGTTGTATGACTGTGCGATGTATTACATGAAAAGAGAACACAAATGCTGCCAGGTGAAGTCATTGACTTGGGGGCACAGAGCGGGTCTGGCAACATCCTCACAAAAGTTTAAATATCATAAATACAACCCACATTATGGCTGCCATATTGCACGCCTTTAGTTGAACTAACAAACTGGTGCAAGGCATACATTTTTAAAAAGGAACTACCACAAGATATATTTTGTGAAATATTTCAATATTGCTTAGGCACAAAACGTAACTGCCATTTATATAAACATAGACAGACACAGATATCTAATAAATAAGCAAGAAAGTTTACCTGTCCCAATGTTCGTCACAATGCAATCACCAAGTGAAACAAGAGTAAATATCTAAAAGCTACAGTTTTGGAGATTAATAAAAAAATTTAAAAAAAGGCAAATGATTCGAAAAATTAAGGAAAACCCTAAAACAGTAAATTCTGATTTAATTCGGGAAAAAAAATTTCAATGTTCTGCTAAATGTGGATGACGTGACAGTGTTGCCGCACGCGATGGAGGCTGCTATTCTAACCAGAATCGAAAAGGAAGATGACATTTCAACTTTACGTATACCTATGATTTCTAATGAACTACCACTGGCACTCAGCTCTATGATGGCTACTGGAAAACACCCACCCTGGATGGACCCCTAACACGTCTCCTGGCTGCTAAAGGGCTCTGTAAGTGCTGTGTCTGCAAAACTGCGATCACAAAGCTGCTTTTCTGTGGCCTTCTCCAGGTACTCCCATCCTCCTCAGACAGGTCTTAACCACCTGAGGAAAGCGTCTCTCTCATGTCAGGACCCAGAGGCATTACACTGTCATTTCCACGGTGCACCAGTTGAAAAGCACTTGTGTAGAGTATAATTATCAAGCTGTTGATCGTAATGAACAATTCATGATAGTATTAACTGAGGTTTAATAGAAGTTTTAATGTATACCCATTTAAGAGAAGTGTATTCCTTCAACTAAATCAGTCTTTAGCAGTTGCAATCAAAGTCAGTTGTTTCGTTCATTTAGTTTTTACTTTGACACTTCTGTATCTCATATGCTATGCCAACTTCACAATTAATATATTGGCCTTCTTTTCAATTTGTCTTTTAGTGGGGCATTCAAATTCAGGTTGTATGTGTGCAAGTAGTATTTTGTTAAAATTCCGGTTTAAGTTTAAACTATGGCATCATTTTTAAATCCTTTGTGTTTATTCTACAATAAATTAGTTAACTGTTTTTAATCAATTCCCAGTGTATGCATCTCTCTCTGTATCTCTCTATATATATATCTATACATAGATATCTATATCTATATTATATATATATATATATATATATATATATATATATATATATATATATATATATATATATATATATATATATATATATATATATATATATATATATATCTATCTATATCTATCTATATCTATCTCTATCTACAGTCGTGCTTGAAAGTTTATGAACCCTTTAGAATTTTCTATATTTCTGCATAAATATGACCTAAAACATCATCAAATTTTCACTCAAGTCCTAAAAGTAGATAAAGAGAAAGCAGTTAAAAAATGAAAAAAATATTATACTTGGTCATTTATTTATTGAGGAAAATGATCGAATATTAGTGAGTGGCAAAAGTATGTGAACCTCTAGGATGATCAGTTAGTTTGAAGGTGAAATTGAGTCCGGTGTTTTTAATCAATGGGATGCCAATCAGGTGTGAGTGGGCACCCTGTGTTATTTAAAGAACAGGATCTATCAAAGTCTGCTCTTCACAACACATGTTTGTGAAAGTGTATCACGGTATGAACAAAGTAGATTTCTGAGGACCTCACAAAAAGAGTTGTTGATGCTCATCAGGCTGGAAAAGGTTACAAAACCATCTCTAAAGAGTTTGGACTCCACCAATCCACAGTCAGACAGACTGTGTACAAATGGAGGAAATTCAAGACCATTGTTACCCTCCCCAGGAGTGGTCGACCAACAAAGATCACTCCAAGAGCAAGGCGTGTAATAGTCAGCGAGGTCACAAAGGACCCCAGGGTAACTTCTAAGCAACTGAAGGCCTCTCTCACATTGGCTAATGTTCATGTTCATGAGTCCACCATCAGGAGAACACTGAACAACAATGGTGTGCATGGCAGGTTTGCAAGAAGAAAGCCACTGCTCTCCAAAAAAAACATTGCTGCTCGACTGCAGTTTGCTGAAGATCACGTGGACAAACCAGAAGGCTAGTGGAAGAATGTTTTGTGGAAAGAGGAGACCAAAATAGAACTTTTTGGTTTAAATGAAAAGTGTTAAGTTTGGAGAAAGGAAAACACTGCATTCCAGCATAAGAACCTTATCTCATCTGTGAAAAATGGTGGTGGTAGTATCATGGTTTGGGCCTGTTTTGCTGCATCTGGGCCAGGACGGCTTGCCTTTATTGATGGAACAATGAATTCTGAATTATATCAGATAATTCTAAAGGAAAATGTCAGGACATCTGTCCATGAACTGAATCTCAAGAGAAGGTGGGTCATGCAGCAAGACAACGGCTCTAAGCACACAAGTCGTTCTACCAAAGAATGATTAAAGAAGAATAAAATTAATGTTTTGGAATGGCCAAGTCAAAGTCCTGACCTTAATCTCTTTGTATCTCTCTCACTCCATCTTTATCTATATGTATAATATTCAACATCTGTCTGTATGTCTTTCAGCTCTTCACGAGAGAGCTACTTAACAGATTTAAATCTTTTTTTTTTTTCCTATAATTTACTTGAACATTCTGGTTAATTTTACGACTTCTCTCATCACCCTAAGTATCACAGATCGCTTGCGGTAATGATTTATTTGCTCAAATCTGAGACACACGCTGTGGGCCCAAGGGAGGGGGGCGGGGCCCTCCTTAGTCATGTGGCAGCCTCCATTCTAGTCGCTCTACCTCTCACCACGTTTTGGAGTGTACCTGGCCTCTGCTTAGCTAGCGATACCTGTTTCTTCAGCAGACATCATCATCTAAAGATTGTTAAGGAGTAACGTTTGATGCTTTTGAGAGAGAGATCAGAACTATGTGCGTTTTTGAGGGTAGCTGCTCATTGGCAGAGATACCACGGCCACGTGATCTCCCGTCATAGTTGAGCACGATCAGATACAGTGGCAACATTTGACGTTGGAGCGCACCTAACCTACCTTCCGCATTCCAGAATTAAAATTTTACACATTTTTTTAATTGATTTTTAAAATTTGTTCTGTTTCACTACTACATGGGTGAAGCCGCGGTGGACAGCTAGTCTCATATATAAACGTCTACACGTTGAAGTGTGTGTGTCCATCTGTCTGGCCCGGAAGTGAGAGGTGGAGCCGGGGTAACGGCTCCTCCTCTGAGGAAACAGAAAACTCACTTAGCCGCTAATAACACAAGCTAGGCGAGCATGTCAGCAAAACGAAACCTCCGAAGACGGACAAAGTCGCTTAGCCGCTAACATCGACAAAACTATATCCCTTTTACTTGTCCTCCTGCCGCTAATGCACAAGCGATGCAAGCACGTATTCAAAATGAAACCTCCTAGGAGAGAGATGCCCAGAGTAGTTCCTTTCAATTATCAGACATCTTAACCTTTCAATTTTTTTTTTCCTGACGATTTCAATAGTTTCTAGGACCCCGGGCTCTTTACAGCACAGGCTTACACAGCTAGTATATAATAAATGTGAATCTCATGAATGCAAAAGTGTCCACGTGAAACAGATGTCCAAATAATAAATTGCAATGAAATATTACTAATGTTACAAATTACATCCAGTACGAATTTGACACAGTTAAACATTGTAAGAATGTTGTCCACATATTTTAAAGGAAGGAGCTGCCAGATAAGAGGAAGGCCTAAGAGGAGGTTTATGGGGTGTGTAACAGAGCAAAATGCAGAGGACAGGACTAGCCAAAAGAAAGAAAGAAAAAAAAAAAAAGATTGTAAAATTACATTTTAATAAAAGGTTTGCTTACCTTTTTTAACCATTCTCCCTGCCACTGTAAACTGGACTGAGTCGTTTGCTGCTCCTTTGCCACGAATTTTCCAGGCTTCCTCTCTTGCAGATATTTGCTGCTTCCTTTCTTCAATTGATATCTGAGAGTCAAGGTCTTCTCCCATTTTCTGTATAAAAAAAAATATCCTTATTAGGTTTACAATATCATGGAAAGCAACTTGGTACTGACACAGCCACACCACATGCCACGAGGGTATGTTATAAAGCAAAGTAAGGGGGTCGTAACCGAGTAATAAGCATTTTGATTTTTTGAGTAAATGAAAATAAGACCAGGGAACTACTAAAAGTCAATGAAATCGGCAGACCTTTGTTTCCTTCTCTATAAAATGTTCGTCCTGATGGATGGATGGATCTTTGCTATCATTCTAGTGGTTTCAAGATCTCACTGCTACAGGACTTTGTCAACTACACATGGAGGGTTTACAGTACATGCACACACGAGATCACGTGAAGGGGAATAACCCGGATAAGGCAGACACCTGGATTCTTAAAAATGCGCAGGTACTCTTCTGGTGTTCTCCTTTGGCAAAAAGCTTGAACGTTATTTAACGATCCAAGAAAAACAATTAAACGTAATCATCGGCCACCATGAATCTGAGAATAAGCATGACACCTGTGATCATTGTCTTGTGTTTTATAAATATTTGTAGTCAAACTGACATTTTATTTACAGGTATCTGTTACCAGATGGCACACTGTATACTCTTTATTGCTTGGCTGTGTGACTGATCCCTACAAAGGGCTGACATAACCGTATGTGTGCTTCTTGCCTTACACCCAAGTGCTGTTGAAACAACAATGCAGGTATTTCTACTGCAATAAGTATAGTGTTCGATTTCTAGCTACTTTTAAAAAAGTAAATCAGACTACATAACGTCTGTTACTTTTACTGCGTTACCATACTGCTCCTGAGATTGTGCTGCCGAGTTTAGCACTGTACGTTCTGCTCATCAACACAAAATGAACAATTTCTGAAATAATGAGCGAGATTATTTCAGCCAGGAGAAGGAATAATGCAGTCGCCCAAATATTTGCCATGGGAAGTTTTGTGGCTGCTGAAAACGTCACGGAAGAAAATTCACGCGTGAGCGGACAGCAGTGCAATGGACTGGCGCAGGCAACAAAGACCTTAACAGTAACTCAGTTACGGGTTTGCATGACTACATAATTGGGATATTTGGAGAGAAAGCTACCTCTGCTCTGTTAAATCAGATTTCTCAGAGGCCAATAATCCGACTTCTCTTAGACATCCGTTTTCTGTGAATAACTGGATTATTGAAGTGCATGTAAAGTGCACTGAATGCTGGGAGGAAAGTCATTTATTTTGACAGAATAGCAGCAATTGTCACTTTTTTATGACAAACTCCTGATTTTTTGATAAACAAGGCAAGTGAGCACAAACTAATATCCAAAATGTCACATTCCAATCCAATCTCCAAAGCCATTTTTTCAGTCGTCAGTATGAGAGAATACAATAGTTATTTAGGGGTAACATGGTTTGTGAATTAAGCGTTTTGGCATGTAGTGTAGATTAAAAAAGAAATAGAACATTTGTCTTAGAAATAGTATGAAGAGACTGATGAAATGGTAAAGTACACAAATAGAAGATGGTTCAAGAAATTAGCTGATGTCATGTTCTCGCATGTACCTAGTCAAACTTGCCAGTCGTCACATACTCTTATGGAAAACTAACAGCTAAACTTGAGAAATTGAGGAGAACATAGTAGAATGAGACTTTTAATTGGATACGTTATTTGGGTGTGTAAGCCAATGAACCAATCAGAGTGAATGTCAAGATGGTGTGTAAGCAATAATTCAGCACTGTTATGGATAAATGAATTTGCATAAGAATGACTCTCTGTTATGTTCTGTGACCATTTGTGGACACCTCTGTTCAGGTAAACTATCCCTTTAGTAGACTGCTGTAACAGGGTGCTTTCCTTTTCACGAAGAGAAACAGACACATGAACAAACTTCATCCTATCTGATGGCTTATAGTTTTTACTTACAGTTTATTGTATTTATAGTTTAACAAGTTTTTGGTACCCAATGTGGGGTGGTCTGACTTCTGCTGGTGAGGGACACACAGCGGATTGGGAATCTCAAGAGAAGCAAGGTGGTTGCGTCCAACAGAAGTTAGGACCGGCCCGCTCCCATCTGCCTAAGACTCAAGACTCTGGGGGACAGGACTGTCCCAACTGAGGAACAAACCTGTACAGGTAGGAGAAGGCTTATTAATTTATTCTTTTGACGCACAAACAAGTTTCCTCCTGCCTGGGTTTCTGACTCAGAGGGGAAAACAAATTTCTTTTGTTATTTCATTCACAGTTTAAATTTGTGTCCATTTCTTTCACATCATGCACCCATTCTCTTCTCCTCTCATTGTTGTTCTTGGTAGAAGCAGACACAGGTATTGGTATAATGTGCTGACCCTGCTAGCACCCATGCAACCATCTCAGACAACTGAAGCTGTGTGACGGTCAAAAGCGAGATGGTAGCTGGATCTAAAAGTTACAATATGGCATATTTAAGTAGCGTCAGGCATTTAATTGCAATCTGCTTGTTACTCTTGGTACAAACCCTTTTGCAAACTCAAAGCAGTTCTTACCAAGACTGCCTGAGGCCATCCAAGACATGTCAAACATTTTGACTGAACTCTTTGCTTAAAGGTGGTTTTTCGTTCCTTATAAATTTAAGTGCTTCTTTGGTAAACTAAACAAAATAAATAAATAAAGTATATGACATGTGATACCTTTAAGCAAAACAGTGGTTAAAATATTAAAATGGGGGGAAAACACACACAAATCAGGTAAAAAAAATCACTCAAACTGGGCAGAAAAACAAAATAAGCAAAAAAATTAAACAGGTTAAATTATTTCATTTATAAATAAGAAATAATGTCCACAGGCTTTATTTCTAGATTACTTTTTTTGTGACACTGCTGTCGCATCATGAATTTCATCAGATTAGAGAAAGGCGAGGCAAGAGCATTCCTGAAGCGATCATACAGGCAGGCAGCCTTTAAAGAATCAAGCACGCTCACTGGTCATTCAACTACTTTGACAGCAGAATTGGGTTATTTTTTTAATATTAGTTATCTGTCAATGGTTAGAACATTTTCTGCACAATTTTAGACAATAAAAATCTGTACTGTACTTCTCTGGTCACCTTCCAACGCCAAGGATGACGCTCATCAACAGATAATGGACTGGACACTCTAACATTAGGAGGGCTAACCTTCAGGAAGAGGAAAAAAGGGAATAGAAGGAGAAGTGTAAAGGAAAGGAGGACAATGTCTATCATTAACCCACACACATTCAGCAAAGCAATTGTCTTGATTGTTTTTCCAGCCACTAATGCAAATTCTCCATCTAAAAATAATTTTAGATGTTACTTGCTCCATGTAGTTTGTAGTGATCTCGGAGATAAAAGTTTCTAATATAATAAGAGTCTATGATGACAAACGCTGAGCAACATTGTTGTGGGGTACAAACTCTGTACATTTTGATCTATATTTTCATTATATTTTGTTCAAGACAAAACAACAGATGAACTTAGCACTTGCATGGACAGTTAAGATCAAAGACATTCCGTTTTCCTAAATTACAGTTCCATTTGTTTGAACTGACCAGCAATTCAGGAGATACCTCAGGCTATTGATTACTTTAAAACCTGGGCATCTGGGACAAGTTGCTAAATG
Organism: Polypterus senegalus; assembly: GCF_016835505.1. Classification (NCBI taxonomy): domain Eukaryota; kingdom Metazoa; phylum Chordata; class Cladistia; order Polypteriformes; family Polypteridae; genus Polypterus; species Polypterus senegalus. The sequence goes on from NC_053158.1 coordinate 191,875,938, forward strand.
GGTTTACAGCATGGGAAAGGAAGACATGCCAGTAGTGCTAAGCAACATCAAAAGTTTTATTGTTTAGGAAAAATGGATGTACTCAAGATTAAAGAATCTGAGCGAATCTATTCATCATATTGACAGCCAGCCAATCAGGTGTATCTAACTGCACAGGATTTTATAATAAATATGCGTCGTCGGGAGAAGAGAACAGGGCGACGCCAGAAGGGAACGGAACAGGGCGACGCCAGAAGGGAACGGAACAGGGCGACGCCAATGTGTGGTCGTTTCCATATGATTATCAGAAAAGCGTCTAATGAACAACTACGAGTGCTCGATCACAAGCCTCCCGAGACATCTTTTAACTTTTTGTAAGTTTTTTCTGAAGAGTATATATATCCAGACTTTGCTATGCACATTTTCTTTTATGCTTTTCTCTACTGGTATTATTATTCATGTAATAAATACCATGCTGACTTTAACTTTCTATACTTTGTGTTCATATTTAGAGTTATTGAGGTAATAAGGTAAATTTCTTTAAAGCACCTGGTGCAACAGGAGGTTTGTGAATACCTTTGTGCTGCGAGGTTTATCAAGCTGTGGACGAAGAGCTCTGTCCAGTAAGTGCGTTTAAGTAAAAACATCTACTGGTTGATAAATGGCCTATAGACAGGGATGTTGAGTCTTTGTAGGTTTTAATATATTCTTGGAGACCAAAGGTAATATTTAGGTCTGAGAGATTATATTTAGGTCTGAGAGATTATATTATATATATATATAAAAGACATTGCACGTTGTTCAAGTCTATGATAAGTTATTCTCTTGGAGTACTAAGGAAAGCGAACTGTGCATGTGTTATTCATATGGTACTTATGTGGGTTAAAGTGCTAGGGAATAATGTGCATGTGTACACGTCTTTCATTCGGTACTTTTGTGGTTAGGGTGTGTGTGTATATATCTATGTATGTGGGTGTTAAAGTGCAACAGTAGACCAACCCAGTAACCAACTTGACGAGTACACTTACCCCTCGGTAAAGGGTAAGTAGTGGGAAATATCACGATAATACAGACATCATCAGTCGGCTGTGTGTTTCTTTAAACTGTTGCCATATTTTGTGAAGTCAGGCAAGTTTCCTCCAGGTCTCCTGATCCTGTGCCGTCTTTTCGATCTCACGAGGGCAGAGCTGTACTTCTCTATTGACGGTGTCAGTGATGTGCTGCCACAATGTTATTAGGCACCTGATTTTGGAAATTCCAAGTCATTCTGATGGTTGGAAAAGGGCATGTCTTCTGAACGCTTCTGTTGTGTCTCAGCATAGCATATGCCCTACCCATACGAGTTTTCTTTTGGTGATGGTTTTTGAGACAAGTTCTTGAAGATTACTTGCAGATATCTGTATTTGAAGTACGATGGGTGTACATTATTTCAAACAGGATTCTGTAGCAATTTGTTGTATAACTGCCTAGGATTTGATTATTGAGTGTTTATGTTTTGCTGCCATATAGAAGGATGCTCAGATATGAGGTGTTTAAAATCCAGACTTGTGCTTGGCTTGACTTGACAGAGGCATCTAAGCTTCCAGAGGGGTTTTCAAACTTTGATAGAGTTAACTACGTTGGTAACTATTGATTCGAGGTTTTTAAAGTCATCTACAAACTCTAAATTCCTCCAGTCAGTGTTAGCAAGAGCTGTGGGCCAAAAAAAACAAAACAAATTGTGATTTATTAACATTAGCTTCGACTTGCTCCCATTTATTTGTAGACTGACCCGACTTGCAACTTTCAAGTTGTACTTATTCCTATTTGACAACACCAAAGCCATACCAAAAAGTCCATGGAATCCACACATCTCATCCAACTGTAGGCTCACAACATTCCAAAACAGATGCATTTTGGCTAAAATACTGTTCGATAAACAAGTTTGGGAAAACGATTTCATGAACAAACATGGAACACACTCAGACGCAACTGTCCTTTAGATGCTTATTTGGATCTCCACATGCTCCATGTTCACACATGAGAGTGGTTTTCCCAAACTTGTTTATCGAACCACATTTTACTTACAATGGATGACTTATTGTGTCGATTATGTGACAAGAGTAATGCAACATTTTTTTATGGACCTTTTTAATACTGTTTGCTGCTGTTCAGCATTGGTCACCAGACCTCTATTATGTTAAAAACTTTGATCTCTGCTAATCAAGAACGCAGACTAAATTTCTCTCATCCATCATTAAAACAATACTTGGAGTAAGTAACAAAAAACATTTATGAGTGGAGTATTCCTGTAGCTGCTGTTTTTATGTTTCAAATAACCCTTTAACTGAAAAATACACAAATGCAAATATAGAATAACTGACATAATTTGTAAAGGCACCAACATACTGAGCAAAACACCTTTTACAAATGAGGGCTGAATCGAATCTAACTTTAGCTAATATATGGCCTTTGGTAAAGAACTCAAATGAAGCAACCATTCATCTAGTCTCACTCCTGCTTAATCCACCTCGGATCATGGAGGTCCTGAGCCTATTTAAGGTCAAAAGGTAGGAATGAACCCCAGAGAAGGGCATCACCCAAATATGTACAACAGCCACATTTATTCACAGCGGGCCAATTCAAAATTGGCAACTGAACCTCACCAGCATGTCTTTAGGAAGTAGAAGGAACCCCAGAGGTACCTGAAGTCAAAGGCAGAATTTGTGAACACCAGAAATGTATCGACTCGGCCTGAATTTGAACCAAGCATCTAGGAGTTTAAGACAGCAGCAGCACTAACTCCTGAAGCAACATTTTCCTCTGAAATTTAGAGTTCCCAAATTAAAGATCCATTTTTCTATTGAATAAAGACATTATTCATCTTTCTTTGAAAATTTTAAAACGGCCAGCATTAAGGAGTTTTGCTCAAGAACGGCTTATTTCTGTCATTTTCTGCAATAAGCTGTAATTCTTGTCAGTATGCCACAGCATTCTGAAGTTTTAAAACTTTAAAAACAGTGAGACCTTTTCAAAATAGGTGGAAATAACTTGTCTATCAGTGATATGTGTAATCAAATCAACAAAACAGGACGAGCACAAAGCACATCACACAAGTGGGCAGAAGAAGCAACCATTAAGGGCAACTGACACCAACCAGACCAGGTATAAGATTTCAATACAAAATATGTCAATAACCAAGTAGAGATCAACAGTACAATGGTAACCTTTAGATGGTCGACAGCCTTAATGTGGTTTTGCAAAATTAAATTTGTGAAACAGGAAAAATTTCTTAAAACCACCACCTTAAAGATTACAATGCAAAAATTCTCAAGTAATTTCCTGCAGTATGACAAAATCTCCAACACACACAGGACTTCCAGTGATTAAACCCCTTAACATATTGGAGGCATACATCGAGCACTTTATCATCCACCTACACAGTGTTTGAGCAATTTATTCAAAGCTAGAGTTCACCAAAAAGGAAAATTATAAAAAGGTTATCTTCAATGAAGTAGTATTTATATGCTTTAGACAAAGAACCTTAATGAATTACAAAATAAACCAAGTGATCTCTAATACGTTTGTAGCAGATACCACTAGAAAGCAAACTGTGCCATTAAAAAACCCTTCATGGTTCAATGTCCAAAATGTGAAGTAAAAATGATGTCTAAGTGTGTTACAGTCAATACAGGATGTGCAGCGCACACAATACTTGACAGTACCTTTGCACTGACCTACGATTCAGGTTACATCACGTACTATATAATAAAAGGCTAAGGCCTGTGTGTGTGTGTCTGGTCTGTCTGAGCAAACTGATTGGTCAATTTGGCTTTGTTGAAGTACACGACAGAGGAAGTGAGAGTGTGAGAGAGACACACACTGTAGGAGACATGCCGAGAGTCACCTTCAGACCTTGTTCAAAGACAAGAGGTAAGCAAAGTTTCTCAAAATCACAGAGTCCAAGAAGCAAGCATTACGCGTGACACACTCAACAGAGGAAGTGCCAGACAAGAGAGGTCCGGGCACACGAGGATACAGAGGAAAGGAATTTTGCAAATCACCCCTTAATGCTTCAAACAGTAGGGAGCAGGTTGAGAAGACCCTGGAGAGGTGGAGATATGCTCTAGAGAGGAAAGGAATGAAGGTCAGTAGGACCATCAAGACAGAATACATGTGTGTGTGTGTGTGTGTGTGAATGAGAGGGAGGTCAGTGGAATGGTGAGGATGCAGGGAGTAGAGTTGGCGAAGGTGGAGGAGTTTAAATACTTGGGATCAACAGTACAGAGTAACGGAGATTGTGGAAGAGAGGTGAAGAAGAGAATGTAGGCACAGTGGAATGGGTGGAGAAGAGTGACAGGAGTGAAAGGGAAGGTCTACAGGACGGTAGTGAGACCAGCTGTGTTATATGGGCTGGAGACGGTGGCACTGACCAAAAAAAGGAGACAGAGCTGGAGGTGGCAGAGTTAAAGATGCTAAAATTTGCACTGGGTGTGACGAGGATGGACAGGATTAGAAATGAGGACATTAGAGGGTCAGCTCAAGTTGGATGGTTGGGAGACAAAGTCAGAGAGGCGAGATTGTGTTGGTTTGGACATGTGCAGAGGAGAGATGCTGGGTATATTGGGGGAAGGATGGAGCTACCAGGGAAGAGGAAACGAGGAAGGCCTAAGAGAAGGTTTATGGATGTGGTGAGAGAAAACATGCAGGTGATGGGTGTGACAGAACAAGATGAAGAAGACAGGACGATATGGAAGAAGGTGCTCCACTGTGGCAACCCCTAATGGGAGCAGCTGAAAGAAGACCCCTTAATGCTTCAAATAATTGCATAAATTCTCTGCTGGTTGCACTTTAATAAACCTTAAACCCAGTTTTTCAGATTAAAGTAAAGCAAATAATAATACATAATTGATGCGAAGACAACATTGGGTTGATGCAGATTTTCTACAAGTTACCACTAGCAATTGAAAACATCAGAAAACTCGTCACTTCTCGATTGACCCCTTCCAAATTTTTGAGGAGTTATCTTGAAATGTTGTCAGTTATAAGAAACTAATCTTTTAGTTTTACTTTCTCAACTTGAGGCTGTACTTCACATCTCTTACAATGACCTCAGTAAGAAGATTATCGGCTAACACAATTCACATTTACAAGGTTAATTTGTGCAAAGTCAGCTCGCAATCAGATCAGTGACAGGATCATGCAAACGAGTTGTTCCTCACCTGGTTATAAGGTACAACATAGTGCCACTCATTGCCAAAAGGAATAGCAGGAGAGAAAGTGGTAGCATAGACAGGTTCCTATGGTCAAAAAGCAAAAGCAAGAGCAAAAAGGAGGGAGAGATGTAGAGACAGACAAGCAAAGAAAGCAAGAATTAGAGACAAAAAAAAGAGGATCTGAAAGGACAGAAACAGACTGGGCATTCCAAATCAAATTTCATGTATGCTTATGTACATGGGCTTTGATTTTTCTTAACTCGCACACAGAGTTGTGAAACGTGTGCATATACAGTACTGAAGGAAGACATTTTCATGCAGGTGTAACACTAGTTATAGTTGATCAGTAACAATCAGTTAAAAAAAGTCAGTTCAACATTAAGGCAAAAAAAAAAAACAAAACACACGCAAGGAGCAGCCGACTTGACACAATCAGAACTGACAGATCTTCCAGTCTTAGAGCCCATAATCAGGTAATGGTGCACAATACCAATTATAAAAAGACTTTAGTCTCACAAAAAAGCTTGCGTATATTCACAAATCACCCAAACCATAAAACAAGACGACACACAACCCATAACACAACAATCTAAAACAAACTAAAACACTGAAACTGCAATGCAGGTAAAACACAAGCTCACGATTCTAATTTGCTACCAGGGAGGAAGGACACATTCAAAGCTTACCCAGAGCCGATTAGAAAATGCACCGCCATCAATAATCACTCCGTCGTCCTACAAGTTGAAACAAACAATGAAATGTTGCATTGGTGAAGTGCAAGAAGACTACGAGCAGGGCCAGGATATTTCGTTTACTTTTGAATCTCTCATATCCGCAAACTTAAAGGAATGACTCGGTGGCTTAGCAAAGGGTTTATCGAACATTAAGTCTAATCTCACTTAGGCGTGTGTGGATCATCGGTCTGGTAATTTTATAATCCCTGAAGCAAATGACATGCTTGTAAGCAATATTGCTGTTAAACGTTCAGTTTTAACATTACACTTATCGCACACGTGTGTGTGTGTGTGTGTGTGTGTGTGTGTGATAGAGCACGTTGACAGCTCAGGAAAAAGTAGCCATTTTAATAAATAAACACCACTGGTTAACAAGCATTTTGCTACTGGGATTCATTTGCATGTACTTTAACAAATTTCACTTGCTGACTCTAAATCTGAAAACCGTTTTTGTCCAGCACATCCCATTTTTTAGTTATGATGTTCCAGGTCTTGGACAACTAGGGTGACCGGACAGTAAAGGCGATGCATTCCAGCATTTAAGAAATAAGTTTTGTCTTGAGAAAAGTGAAGCCAAATTTAAGGAAGGTGTTTTTATTGGCCCTGAAATCAGTCTTCCTGTCTTGCTATATGGTTGTGAGACATGGACGCTATCCAGTGACCTGAGACGAAGACTGGACTCCTTCAGCACTGTGTCTCTTCAGAGAATCCTTGGGTATCACTGGTTTGACTTTGTGTTGCTCATTGAGTCCCGAATGAGGCACACTGCCTGCATTGTGAGGGAGCATCAGTTACAGCAGTACGGCCATGTAACATAATTACCCGAGGGTGATCCAGCTCATAAGATCCTCACTGTTGGGGACCCAAGTGGCTGGACCAGGCCAAGGGGTTGCCCATGTAACACCGGTCTGTAGCAGATAAGAGTGTCATTTCCTCCCCGAGGGTGGGACTGGACCGCGTGTCTGCCTGGGGGGTTGCAAACCAGGATCCCGAGTGGTTTTGTTGTGTGGTGGGTGCAGTAGACTTGAAATCCGTGAACTGATGCTTGACGATGAGTTCAAAAGGAAACTGAAGCCCACTGAATCAGCACCCTCATTTGTGCAGGATGCCCAGAATTTTCTTGACAGTCAGAGCAGAGAATTATGCTGAGCTTGTGGAGAACCTGCTGAAAGTATAATAGCTTACGGGAGCCAGAATGTCACTGAAAACACGTCAACTCTTTTTCCACCAAATCTAAGCGATGTCAGAGATAAGCACGGGGAAATATTTAATCAAAATACAAAGATGATGGAAAACCGATATCGGGGAAAATTTACTCTGAGCATGATGGGTGACTACTGTTGGTTCTTGCAAAAGAGAGAAGAATGTGCGGTACGAGCGCAAAAGCAAGTGCCTCAGACAACGTTGAGCACACTGACCTCGCTTTTATATTGAAGTAAATTGACATAAACATGTTTTAAAGTGTCTCTGATATCGTCTTCTGGTTTGTTTTCAGAATAAACACATTCAAACAATTTTGGTGGGACAGAGCTCAAACTCTAGATATTGTGTTGATATATTATATTGATATTCAAAAGTGTCAAAACGGCAATGATGTGTATCTCACAAATCTGATGTGCCAGCTTAATTTCGATTTCATATATGAAATCAGTGTAAAAAACTTAATAAAGAGCTGCTCTGAAGTTCCCAGTAGCAAACAAAAAATATTTTTTTGTAGACCATTGTAATCAATTGGCTGGCTCCATCTCCGTGGGTGCGCACTCATGTGGTAGCAGGGAGTTGGTGGAGTAACTGGGGTTGAGACGTACCTGCACATCAAAAAGTACAGTTTCTCGATTGTTTCATCAGCTTCCTGTGGTGCACGATTCAGATGCCATACCCACGGAGACTTATAAGACCCAAGTGGACACGAGAAAAACCAAAAGAAATAAGGCAGAGCAGGAGAGGAGAGAATCAAAAAAAAAAAAGGAAGAACAGGAAAAAAAAGGATGGAGGGAAAAGGAGTGAGTGAGCAAACTGGTGCTGGGGTGAGTGAGCTCGATAGAAAGAGAGAAGGCAGGCAGCCTGGATGATATCCCATGGAATTAATTGTGCGTATGGCGGGTATTCAGGGGTTGGTGAAGTGGGTAACTCTGGCCAAGTCATTTCCTGGAGCCAGAGGGCCATCGGTAGTAGTGGCTCCCCGCGAGTTAGCGGGAATCAAAGGTTCAGATGGACAGTCCCTCTGAAGCCATGGTCCAGGGAGAGCCTGAACTCTACTGTGGAGCCATGGACAAGCTGGGACCCAAACTCGTAGTGGATGGTTAGCTGCATTTGCCAGTAGGACATCTCCTTTGTTGCGAGGTCCCATTCAGGATGAACAGAGGAAGCATCCGTTAAAGAGGAGACACCGGGCATGAAATAGAATACTGTTTCCTGCCAGTTTTAACCTCATTTTTATGGATTATTTATTTGATAGTTTTAAGTCAATCAGGGCTGATGTCGACTTTTGTCAAAATTCAGGGGTAGGAGACAGTAATCAGGTGTAAACTGTGACAAAACTCACCGTTATGTTTTAATTCAACTCTCGTTGAAGTTAGCTTTGTTGATTTGACCGAGATTTCCTGCGTTCACTTGAGAAGCGAAGAGCAAAACAAACTCTAAAAAGGCATCGGCATCTGGCGAAAGCAAAATACTCCATGGACGACGTTTTGCGTATCGTATCGCCAAATCAGACTCTGAGTTTTCAGATTTCTGGGGATCGAAAAATGAACGGGAGGGGACCAGCATCAGCCGATCGAGGTGCTGAACATGTCCGTGTAGCTGATGCGCCTACGCCAGTGTTCACCTTTGAGGACCGCATAGGACAGCAAGAGGTACTAACCAGATTGCGTCACACTGCGACTGCTAAGGCTGCGTGAAGACAGCTGGCCCATCACGTAGTCCTTCTGGTCATTGAGCTGCCCCTGCGCAGTTGCCAGAGACGCCGAATGGGTGCAGACAGCAGCCACTGCACACAGTAAAACTCGTTTTATGTTGATTCATGTGTGAAACTATTGATTTGTGTGCTTTTCAGAAAAAATATTCAGACCTCAAAGAGTTAACCTCCATATCTCACCTGTTTTTATAAATTATTTATGTAGTGAACTTTTTACACTACACTTTTTGGACACTTTTTTTTAATAAAAGCACCCTTCACTTTTACGCCATCTTTTTGCTTAGTATATGTATGTCCTCATCTGTTCAGCTCATCCAGGTCATGAATATCGAGGGTGTCGGGTTCAAAAACGGAAGGGGGAGCTTGGAGCCAACCCGCACCAACAAAGTGTGTCCATACATAGATGAATACACATGAAGGAATCATGCAGGCACTAAACGAGAATAAGCCAAAGTAGCGACAACGATTATACAACCCAGTACAACACTAAGCTAAATCATTCAAAGGAGTTTAAAGTGGATAGTTTTTTTCCTCCTAAAAACGATACATTTAGGTTTTAGACTTGCAACACCCAAGATACAATCAGCTCCATTTCTTTTGTTTTTCCAGTTAGAACCCAGGCAAGTGAGCCGACTTGTTCGTGGGCACACAATGTCACAATTGCAAGAATATGAAATCCACAATCTCAGGGTTTGAAGATGAAAGTCTTAACCACAATGCCCCACGACCAGCATGCTTTGAGTTGACCAAGAGGACTGAAAATGAGAGGCGGAGGTCTTTATTGGAGAAACCCCAGAGAAATTTGGGGTTTGGGACATCTCCTTAATATCTTTTTTGTTTCTGCTCAACAACAACGAGATTAGAAAGAAACAAAATGGAGGAAGAGAGTACCAGAGAAACGAGTTTCCTCAAGGCGAATCATGGGGGCATCCCTTTGAAAGAGAGTTTCGACAACGATGGTGTAGTGGCTTGCATTTAACATCCTTAGCATTACATTTTTTCTTAAAAAAAACGTAAAAAGCGTTGCATTTTCTTGAAAAATTACATATTTATTAAATCTGATCTTCTGTAAAATGTGCAAAACACTAAAAGTCAGAAGTGTAGACAGTATAATAGTGATACAAATAAGGAATAATAAAAAAATAATGCTAACATATACAGGTGCCAGTCATAAAATTAGAATATCATGGCAAAGTTGATTTCAGTAATTCCATTCAAAAAGGGAAACTTGCATATTAGATTCATTCATTACACACAGACTGATGTATTTCAAATGTTTATTTCTTTTAATTTTGATGATTATAACTGACAACTAATGAAAGTCCCAAATTCAGTATCTCGAAAATTAGAATATTGTGAAAAGGTTCAATATTGAAGACACCTGGTGCCACACTCTAATCAGCTAATTAACTCAAAACACCTGCAAAAGCCTTTAAATGGTCTCTCAGTCTAGTTCTGTAGGCTACACAATCATGGGGAAGACTGCTGACTTGACAGTTGTCCAAAAGACGACCATTGACACGCAACACAAGGAGGGCAAGACACAAAAGGTCATTGCTAAAGAGGCTGGCTGTTCACAGAGCTCTGTGTCCAAGCACATTAATAGAGAGGCGAAGGGAAGGACAAGATGTGGTAGAAAAAGTGTACAAGCAATAGGATAACCGCACCCTGGAGAGGATTGTGAAACAAAACCATTGAAAACTGTGGGGGAGATTCACAAAGAGTGGACTGCAGCTGGAGTCAGTGCTTCAAGAACCACCACACACAGACGTGTGCAAGACATGGGTTTCAGCTGTCGCATTCCTTGTGTCAAGCCACTCTTGAACAAGAGACAGCGTCAGAAGCGTCCTCGACTGGACTGCTGCTGAGTGGTCCTAATGTTCTCTGATGAAAGTAAATTTTGCATTTCCTTTGGAAATCAAGGTCCCAGAGTCTGGAGGAAGAGAGGAGAGGCACAGAATCCACGTTGCTTGAGGTCCAGTGTAAAGTTTCCACAGTCAGTGATGGTTTGGGGTGCCATGTCATCTGCTGGTGTTGGTCCATTGTGTTTTCTGAGGTCCAAGGTCAACGCAGCCATCTACCAGGAAGTTTTAGAGCACTTCATGCTTCCTGCTGCTGACGAACTTTATGGAGATGCAGATTTCATTTTCCAACAGGACCTGGCACCTGCACACAGTGCCAAAGCTACCAGTACCTGGTTTAAGGACCATGGTATCCCTGTTCTTGATTGGCCAGCAAACTCGCCTGACCTTAACCCCATAGAAAATCTATGGGGTATTGTGAAGAGGAAGATGCAATACGCCAGACCCAACAATTCAGAAGAGCTGAAGGCCACTATCAGAGCAACATGGGCTCTCATAACACCTGAGCAGTGCCACAGACTGATCGACTCCATGCCACGCCACATTGCTGCAGTAATCCAGGCCAAAGGAGCCCCAACTAAATATTGAGTGCTGTACATGGTCATACTTTTCATGTTCATACCTTTCAGTTGGCCAACATTTCTAAAAATCCTTTTTTTACATTGGTCTTAATTGATATTCTAATTTTCCCGAGATACTGAATTTGGGACTTTCATTAGTTGTCAGTTATAATCATCAAAATTAAAAGAAATAAACATTTGAAATACATCAGTCTGTGTGTAATGAATGAATCTAATATACAAGTTTCACTTTTTGAATGGAATTACTGAAATAAATAAATTTTGTCATGACATTTAATTTTCTGACCGGCTCCTGTACGTTGTCAAAATGTGTCGTTTGTGTGGTATGTCTTCAAGTACAGTGAAATACAATCCAACGTCACATTCGGAAAAATTGTAGCACGATTAGGGTTAGCTTTTGAACAGCACACTGCACATGTGCGATTGACACCAGCGTCACTTTCAGATTCATCAGAATGCCTTTCGATTTCGCTGCCTGAAGAGAGATTCACTTCACCATCATTGCTGGTATCACTGTCAAGAGCATGTAACATCTGGGCTGCTGAAAAACTTCTCACGAGATCCCATTATGAGACTAGGAGAAGACCTGCATAAGCGACAGGCCTGAGCGTTACCCAGGCCGCGGTGCAGACAAAACACATCTATATCTTTTCCGTCACAATACTTGGCACTAACATTGTTGGCACTTTTATAGCCCGAGTAATCCTCAGGTCTAACGTATACAGTGACATACAGCTCGTGACTAACACTTTTAGCACTGTTTTCACAACCTTATTGATGCTCAGGTCAGATGCTAAGGAGGTTAAATAAGATGGCCACCATATTATTACATACAAACCTATGCTCGAAGGGCAAGCTCCTACCAGTGCATGGCCTTGTAGCACAAAGAGGCCATCAACACACAGCTGAAGAGTGTTCAAATTTGACTAAATTGTATACTTTAAAAAAAAACAAAAAAAAAAACCACGCCATCACAACCCTTGTTCAGTGCTTTTAAAGCAATGACTAAGTTAAACCAGGCCAGGAAATGCAACATGATTAGGGTGATCTTCGTGACCCAAACTAATAGTTCAAACTTCTAAATACCATTTTGTTATTAGCTCAGAAGATTTCATCACAATCCATAATATGATGTCTGTACAACAGTCAATAGTCACATAACAGCACACATGCAGACATAATTCAAACCATGAACATTACAACTGTCAAGCAGCGGCATTAAACTGTGTCCCTGGACCATCCACTACTTTATGTGTATTCTGTACGTGGCCCAATACTTCAATACAAAATAAATGTCAAGTCCAGAGCCATCACACTTTTGTATTTCTTTAGCATCAGACAGACAACC